>NC_026007.2:63738826-63873826 GCF_000442705.2 Elaeis guineensis
AGTCGAGTTTGACACCGCGTACGATGACGTCGATAGCAATCACGTTGGTGTCGACATAAACAGCCTAGATTCCAATTTCTCTGCAAATGCTTCCTACTACACCAATGATTCGAGTATTGAAAAGATTGAATTGGAGGGTGGGCAACCAATTCAGGCCTGGATCGACTATGATGGTATTGCAAAAATTCTGAATGTGACCATTGCTCCCCTCTCCATTAGCAAACCAAGCCGACCTCTCATATCATACGCCATCGATCTATCATCAATTTTTAAGGAGTACATGTATGTTGGTTTCTCTTCATCGACGGGGATTCTCACGAGTTCTCATTACATTTTGGGTTGGAGCTTTCGGACCAATGGAGTTGCAAGCTCCCTTGATCTATCTCATCTACCCATTCCTCCGCAACCAGCAAAAGCTTCGTCGACTTCCAAAGTCATTCGAATCAAAATTGGTGTCATAACTTTTCTTGCTACGCTTCTCTTGATAGCGCTTGGATTGTCTATTTTGTGGCACTTTTGGCAGAGGGCAAAGCTTGCAGAGACTCTTGAGGATTGGGAATTAGATTATCCTCACAGGTTTCCATACAAGGACCTTTACAGGGCAACAAAAGGATTCAAAGAGACAGAGGTGCTCGGCTCGGGTGGCTTTGGCCTGGTGTACAAGGGCACCCTTCCACGCACTGGAGAAGAAGTTGCAGTCAAGAGGATCTCTAGTAATTCCAGGCAAGGAGTGAGAGAATTCGTAGCAGAGGTGGCGTGCTTGGGCCGCATGAGACATAGGAACTTGGTGCAGCTACAAGGATGGTGCAAGCGAAACGAAGACCTCCTTCTTGTCTACGAGTTCATGCCAAATGGCAGCCTTGACACCTTGCTCTTTGAAGGTGAGAAGCGTAGGCTGTTGAGTTGGGATGAACGGCTTAAGATCCTCAAGGGAGTTGCTTCGGGACTCGCCTACCTACATGAAGAATGGGAGCAAGTGGTTGTCCACAGAGACATCAAGTCTAGCAATGTTCTGTTGGATACTGAAATGAATGGAAGGTTGGGCGACTTCGGTCTTGCTAGATTATATGAGCGTGGCAAGAAGGCTCACACGACGCTTGTGGTTGGAACCTTAGGATACATCGCACCAGAAGTGTCGCGCACCGGCAAACCTATGGCCAGTTCAGATGTCTTTGCTTATGGTATATTGCTTTTAGAGGTGGCGTGTGGTCGGAGGCCAATCGATCCCACCGCTCCAGCGGAACAACTACTTCTGATGGACTGGGTGAGGGAGTGCAAAATGAGAGGCCAACTATTGAAGGTTGTGGATCCCAAGCTTGGGGGGTCCTATGTGAAGGAGGAAGTTGAACTGGTACTTAAGCTAGGACTGGTTTGTTCTCAGTCCATTCCAGAGGTCAGGCCTGCCATGAGGCAAGTGATCCAATATCTCAACAGGGATGACAGTCTCGCAGATAACATGGCACTTGTGTTCTCAGAAGCTGATTCTTTTGATTTGGCATCACGCAACTCATATCTTTCATCCTTTGATATGGTGTCTTCCAGCTCCCTCAGCGGAGGTAGGTAGGTGTGAGAGGGCTCCATGACCAGTATGTACAAAGGCTTTCATGGGTGCTTTCCCCTTTTAGTTAGTTTATGGCATCTCGCTTCTGTTGTTGGATAAAGAGTCTCGAGGATAGCGGAACAGGTGGGGATGGATGATCCGGTGCGGCATGTCCAAGTTTACTTTCTCCATGCCTGGTCTCTATTTAGCTTTTCGTGTATCTTTCTTTTTCTTTTTCTTTTTTTTTTTCAGTTGTAATAATAGTTGTTTTAAAAAATTTTAATGTCACCATAAGCATACATCATATCTTTTCCCAGCTAGGGACCCAATTACTCTTGTGAGTACGTGGATTGGACTGAGCTTCTTTTGGTAATTTGAGTACTTCATAAATCATAATTACGGTCGGAATAAACTCTTTCGACATACATAATAACATTAATTTTTTAGTACAAATTATTATTTTTTATTTTAAATGTCATTGTAAACACAAACATCATATCCTATCCCAATTAATCACCTAGCTAGTTGTGTAAATAGATGGATTAGATGGAGCTATTTCTAATAATTTGAATATTTCATAAAATTATAATTATGTTTGAAATAAACTTTTGTAATATAAGGATATTGGTATCAATTTTTTTCAAGTAGTAATAGTTTTTTTTTTCTTTTTCATGTCACAATAAGCATAAATATCATATCTTATATATCCCAACTAGTCACCCAGCTACTCCTATGAATATTTGGATTGGCTAGGGTTTCTTCTAATAATTCAAATACTTTACAAAAATCATGATTACAATTGGAATAAACTCTTGGTATATAAGGTAATGCATTAATGCTTTAAAAATTTATTTTGACTCCCAAAATTAGATGATCTTATGTAAGGATCTAAAACCTCACTTTAAAAGGTTAGCCGAACTATATCAACAACCCGAAAAAAAAAAAAAAAGCCTAAAAGGTGCTATTAGGTTTCCATGATCTTACATAAATATCCAAAATATCTCCTCAACATATAACTAATGTTGGACCAAACATACACCAATTAAGGATCTAAATCTGACACCATGTATAGCGATTCAAGATTTTATTTGAGAAGGCTAATAAGAAAATATTATTTGAATTTTTTGATCTTCTATAAGTACGCAAGATCTCTCTAGCACATGACTAATGTCCAACTAAATAAGTCTACATAGGTCCTGATAACTTAATACTCCTATTTCAACATATATAATATGCATCATAGGTCATTTTAAATATTTTGCTGATATTTAGTAAATAAAAGGTTGACATTTTTGTCATTTGCTGGATTTATCAACCTATATTATTGGTGGCAATTTTTTCTTGGAGATAGCCATAGATTATTTTGGCCTGGTCAAAAGTCAATTTAGATATTTACCACATTGTACAAAAGTTGGTGTTAGACAAGATTTTCCATCTAAAACTAGAATAGGTTTATGTCTTATTATATTATTAGTTACAAAACTATTCAACTATATATAAAGAGTAAAAAAGGAAAGATTTGAATTTGGTGTGTCACTAACTACTCTAGTACTCATTAGTCAGCTTTATTTTAGTTGCAGATTCAATATAACAAAGATTGACTATAGGATACAACTAATTCCTTCTCCTCTCTGCATTTTTTCCAATAAAGAGAGCTAAAAGGATATAGAAGGTAAACCTATGTCTGTCTCTTTTTTTCCCCTCCTAGAGAGAGGGAGATTTGTTGAAAGGGTGACTCTTTTTAGTAGTACTCCTCTTCACCTCTCAAATATTATCTTCCTTTAATTTTCTCAAACCTTCTTTGATTTGATTGATATCCAAATCAAGCTTTAGTTTTATGATTGTAGCATTAACAATCAAAGAGCTTAGGATTTTTATTTTTTATATTTTGATTTTCATTTATGCAAATCTTGTTATTAATCTCATAGGAGGAATGAGATGGAAATGGTGGTGTTTAGGACTCTCTTTAGGAAAGGGAAGAGAGGAGATTAAGAATTGATCAAGGTGAAGTTTTATCTCTCCTTGCTCCCGATTTGATCCCCCCTCCCCCATTATTCCTCCTCTTTTATGTTGCTTTTAGTGGTGCTAGGCTCTCAATAGCCCTATCTTTGTACCATTGGATGTAAATGAAATATGCAGCGGTTTTTTGACAAGATCTCAAAAAGAAGAAGAAAGAAAAAAAGATAAAGCATGGCCTTCATAGTTAAAATTACTAATAATCATTTACAATTAATACTTTATCTTGTTAGATTTTCTTCTCTACTATTTTTGTGGCTTCCTTTAATACGACCACTGAAACAACAACCATATATACGAATCATAACTATTCTAACATAAGCAATGAAGAAGCATTTATGAAGTTCTTCCTCGAAGCCAAAGATTATTTATCCCATCTTATGCTAATTAGCAGTTTTTTCCTTCGTCTTGAAGCTTGCAGAAACCTTGTACATTCAGATTGGTATAAACAGGCTTTGTTCAATGTTTTTCCATTTTTGCTTGCTGCTGTCAAGACAAATAAATTTATACTTCAAACATAAATCTATAGATTCATAAATTCCATAGTAAATCACAATTATAGGTGTTTCAAATGCAATAAGAAGATCACCATATAAAGAATTTTTAAAATCAGTGAGACATAACTAGGTTATATTTGTTAACATCACATGGAGCATTAACTTCAAAAATGATGCTATAATAGTTCCACTAAACTCAATAATATTTTTAAGTTTATTGGACCTAATATTGAAATATATAAATAGCTTTCTTGAGGCCAGAAAGCTTTTTCAAAAGTCTATTCCTGTTCCTTTTTTGTAACAAGACTTATCGACAAAAGTAGTCCAAAGAATTTGGTAAGGAACAAAAAATATAAACTGTGCATATTTATCAAAATTTTGTTATAGGGATACCCTAAAATATAATCAGTCCTCCTCCCTCTCTCTCTAACATGCACTCACAATTTCTTTTGTTATTAGCCTTTTGGTCATCTTTAGGATTTTTGGGAAACTTAAGTCCTTCAAAATACTTATAAGATGAGGAAAAGATAAGATGATCCTTTTTATATAGAAATTTCATGAGAAAAATCATAGTGTAATATTTGAAAGTTTGTAAGATGTATTAATTACTGCCTTTCAAATCTTTGCACATAGTATGTATTTCTAGACTTACTTGTTACAAGCCTTCTTATGAAAGCATGTAAATGATCCAATAATAAATGCTCATATTTCATTCAGTGGAAAAGGTTTTTTCTTTTAAAAAAAAAGGAATGTTGAAGTATCGAAACTTAAAAGTTGAAAAAGCGAAATTTTAGAGCTGAAACTAAATTTGAGTTTGAAATTTTATTTAATTTAAATATCTAATTAACTGCAAAGTACTGAATCTATTGCCCAGGCAGGAAATCATACCTTTATATTTGAGAAGGTGAGAAATCAAATCCAAAGATGTTGAATTTTAAGCAATTGTTATGTGCTTCTTAGTCTCATACATGTGAACATAAGCTACTTTAATACCGTTACTATTTTTAAGAAACAAGTTGCTCCATGATCCTAGTATTCCTAATTATGAAACTTGGAGCAAATCTAATTCCTTTAAATATCTTTTTGACGGCATACTTTTGATTTTGAGAAATGATTCCTTTTGCTTTCTAATTACTTAATTGGGAAAAGGGAAAGAAATGCAACTTGGAGAATAAGGCAAGGTTAAATATTCCTCTATCAGTTCGACCCAGATTTTTCTCACTAAATTTGAAAGGAATTTGTTTTATAAAATAGTAAAATCGTAATTTTAGAATAGTAACAATAAAAGTATTGACATAATAGAACAAAAAATACCAAGAAATCATCTCTTAGTGGAAAAGCAATTTGTTCGCATCAAAATACCGAGAAATCATCTCATGATGTCATTTCTAGCAAGTTGACGTGTTTATAGTAGAATGAGGTTTACCCAATTGGATACCTCAGGAGCTCAACATACAAATTTATACTTAATTACAATATATTTTTTGCCATCTTTTTTCTTGAAAATTAGATTATCTATTCAACACTTTAGGAACTGTACTACATTATGAATTATTAATATTCTCTAAACTCTAATAGTTTATCAAATATAAGCACTACATACATATGTAAAAAACAAGATTGTTGATGAAAAATAAAATACTTAAAGTTTAGATATTGCATGCAAATATGACACCTATTAAATACTTATAAGAGTATATTTATATCAAAATGCTAATGGGCAAATTTATACAAAAATATGAATATAAAAAAGAGAGGTGCAAGAAAAGACTTAACTAGTTCAGAAGCACATCAGCAGGAAAGCAAGTATGAACCCTCTTCACCTTGAGCCAACAATACCAAGTACTAGAGAAGAAACAACGAGCGCCACCACGAATAAAATGCTGAAAAATCCATGGCCAACTAGATTATGAAATAATATCTCGAATCATAGTTCGAAATGATTTTATTGGATCATGAAACACCAATTATAAAGATGGCAAAACATTATAAAATTATAAAACATACTGCATTATGGATGATTAATTTCATATTCATCTACATTGTACACAAATATCAGGCAGCAGACTCAAATACATGATATACTTTTGTTGATCCTCAATTATGGGATTTAATTTGGTGCTGCTTCTAAACAAAGAAAGAGAAGTAGATCAAAGACAACGAGAGGAAAAGAAAAGCTCGAAGGACAATCAAATTATTACCACTGGGGCCATTCAAAGGATCACCACCGGCATCCCCTTGACTCCGGTAGCTGGCCAAAGGATCCTGAAAGGGCCACAAAAGAGAGAAGGGATTCCATCTAGCTACGCCACCGTCTTGTTCATCACGCCTTCTGCTCGACCCCTCGCCGCCTTCATGCTGGCCTCGATCATTGCGGCCACTTGGCAGCTGATACCGGCATACGGGGCAGGAGTTGTGAATGTTCAACCATGGGAGGATGCAGTCCGAATGGTACACATGGTTGCATGGCATCTCCCGGGCCTCCTCGCCGAGTTCAAATTCCTCCTTGCAAACCGGGCACTGGGAGCCGTCAATCAAGTGGGCCTCCGTTATGCAAACAGTCGGCAGCGCCTCGATGGCTGATGCCGGTGCCGGCGGGAGACCCGGCCGGTCATCCTGGGTCAGCTCGTCGATCAGCTCATTTAAATTAGGCCCGGTGAAGTAGTCCCTCGGGCTGACGTTCGGGGGAACGGAGAACTCCGGTTGTGGAGGAGGAGGGGGTGGCGGCACTGGGCGGGGGAGACGGTCGTTGTCGGTTGGACGTTGGAAGAGGACCCAAGAACCGAAGAGATTGTCGCCGGCGGCGTCCTCCTCGGGTTCCAAGCGGCGGAGGCGGTCGAGCTCGGAGTTGCGGCGGCGGGTGAAAGGGTCGAGGAGAGGGTGGAAAGGGTCATGGCGGTGGGGGCAGAGGGGGTGGTGGAGATGTTGGCGGGGCGCGAAGTCGAAGACGAGGTGGGGGCGGGGCAAGTCGATCTCATGGAGGAAGCGGCCGTAGCAGCGGGGGCAGAAGACGTCGGCGGTGGGGGAGGAGATGATGCGGACGGCGCGGTTGCATTGGTAGCACCAGTAGAGGCGGCAGGTCCTACGAGCTGAGGAGTTAAGAGACATTTAAAAGCTTCTCGGAGAAGGGTTCCAGAAGAAGGATTCTTCTTCCTTTGCTTGTTTGTTTGGAGGGGGAATTGGAAAGAAAAGTGAGGTGATGGGGAATGGTTTATATGTGGTGGGTGGAAGGAAAGGATGATGGAAGGAATGGGTTGGATGGAAAGAATCGCTTTCAGGGATGCAGAAAGCGATTCCGTGAATTGGTTTGGTTTGGCTGCTAGCTCTGCATCTGTGACGTAAGTCGCAAACTTTCTTTCTTGCCGCCAACGGGAAAGAGTGATATGGAAGAAACTAGAAAAGCAAGCTGGGTTAGTATTTTAGAAACATCAAAGTGGAGATTCCTCTGCGCTTATATAATCTTTAACCCACCTCGGCTGAAAAGAACCAGGATGAAATCTTGAGGCCATGACAAAGTTGTGCCCATAAAAAAAAGAGGAGGAGAAATTTTCGGTTGGACCAGGTCCTTTGCTGAGCTGGTGGACCGGCAATGGTCCAATCCAACCAGAAAGTGACACGTGCAAACAATAAAATAGGCACAAACATGGAAAAAAAAAGAGAAAATAGAACAATATAAGCATGTTTATGCCTATTAGTTTGAAGAAATTATTGGTTAGGATAGTTCTATCATATGTATCTTGTACGATTGATAACAAACTAGCACTCTATTCAAAATAGTAAAAGTAAATATTTTTTAATTAAAATTTTCAATCAAGCATAGGTAACAATATATTTTTTTAATAATAAATAGTATTACGGGGGATATTGTGAGCATCTCGGATCAGCATTGCATCGCCAGATATTTCGGACTCTCGGGTCGTCAACACGACCGCTAATTGTCGTATGAACTGAGGAGTCAATCTTTCTGCTGAGCTGAGGTGTCCGCAAAGTCTGACTTGTGCATGAGCTGCCTCAACCGACTTATCCTTTCATTGTGTACGACAGCTGTCCATCCCGAACAGATAATAATCTAGCGTAACAGTCTCCCCTGATCTCATGGGAGCAATCAAGGGCTAAATTTTTTTCCCACTATGGCAATTTCAATGGCCCGATAATCTTGAAATCGCACGATCACACAGCTATGCAACCAACTATCCGATATCCTTCTATATGAACAACCAGAGCTCCGAAGATCCAAGATAAGTTCAATCGAATCCCTCTTAGAGAATCAGTTGCTGCTCCTTTATTCTCCGCTTTTCTGATTTGAATGTCGAAGAGTCCTCATTGAAGCTATAACCTCCGATTTGGGACTTATTTTGCAGGTCGCTCCAGCGTGGGTATCTCTTCTTGAGGTTTTCAGGTGTCCGTCCTCCAATCTTGACCGATTTAAGAAGCAACAAATAGAAGAAGGACCTACATTCACTTTTATGGCTCCAAAATGGACATCTTCCTGACTTTTCAATGCTGTAGCGGCCAGCCAAATCGATAATCAAGTTCAACCACTGGCATCAAAAGTCCCTCCATCGGTTCAATCGATCCTCCCGGCACCAGTTACGGCTGACCAATTTGGTCAGCTCTCTCAGCAAGTTCAACATTTGATGATCGTAATTCAGACAGTCCAGACCTTTCTCACAACCTTCCAAGCAATGCCACAGCCTCCCCAAGCTGTCTCTCCCCCCACGGTGGTGCGTCACATGATTCCTTCGGTGGTGCCACCTGTGCCTTCCATAACGGTGCCTCCACAGAACCCTGCTTCAATTGTGGCTTTGCAACCACCACCTCAACTAGTGCCGCAGGTGCCTCCTCAAAGTCGGGAGAGGAGGCTGACTCATCAGAGTCATCCTAGGGCCCAACAGTCGGCCTGGCGGCGATCTCCAAGCCTATAATCAGGCCATGACTTAACCCCCAGATGCCGATCGCCTCTGCTCGCTTAGGCTGGTACCATCCATGAGGCCGATTTTGAAAGGTGATTCCAGGAGCTCAACCAGTAGTTAGACCAAAATATAAAAAAAATCCTCAATAATAATGGCTCTTCGATGTTGCCCTACGAAGGATATAATAGCTAGCCGACCTTCATCCCGAGGATTGTACAAGAACTACTCCCTCTGCACTTTAAGTTACCTCAGCTGGAGGTCTACGATGAGACCACCGACCCCGTAGATCATGTGGAGACCTTCAAGGCACCAATGCTCCTTCAAGGGGTATCAAATACAATCCTCTGTCGAGCGTTCCTTCCAACCCTCAAGAGGGCCGCTCAATAGTGGTACTCGAGTCTGAGACTGGTATCTATCTATTCCTTTGAAGATCTGTGCTGGTCTTTTGTCGGCCATTTTATCTGCAGCCGATGACAACAGAAGCGATCCGAGTACCTCCACACCATTAAGCAAAAGGAGGGCGAGTCGATCTACTCCTTTATGAATAGATTCAACTTGGTGACTTTGGAGGTCCAAAGCTTGAACTAGTCGACCGCGATGGCCACAATGATGAGCCGTCTGCTGAAGAACGATTTGAAAAAGTTGTTAATAAAAATTTATCTCCAAAATCTTTCGGATATGCTTGTTCGTGCAGAGAAGTATGTCCGCATGGAAGAGGCCTTTGTCAATGATACTCCTGCCTATTCAGCCACAGCAGGACTCAGCAAGGAGTTCCATCCGAGGTGAATAGAGAAAAGCCACCTGTGCTCCCGATCTCCACCTTCCAGGCAGAATAATGGGGGTCGAGGTCGTCGATCTCGAAGTCTTCTGAGAAGGGTTCAGCGACTATCACCGCCTGAGCAGTATAATAGCTACATGCCCCTCACTGTCCTTCGGAGTGAGGTATTTTTATAAGTGAGGCCTGAGTTATCTATACCTTAACTGATGAGAACGAGATCGGAATATCGTCGGGACCCAACTAAATATTGCTTTTATCATTGTGATCGTGGCCACGATAATGAAGACTGCCATCAGCTTCGTGATAAGATCGAAAGGCTCGTTAAGCAAGGATGGCTAAATCATTTTGTCCGAAGTGTGGCCCCTCAATGTCGAGCTCTGAGAGCTCCGCAACCACCCCCTATGCCTCAGCAGCCTCTCCCTCTGCCTCAGCCGTAGTAAGCGCTAGCTCGATAGGAGAGGCATCAGGTCGAAGAACGGGTGGCAGAAGAAAAGCGATCCATCTGAGGAGAAATTCATATGATTACTGGAGGATCGTTTGAGGCTCCTGATGGGCCTGAATTTTAGAGAAAGCCTTATTGATGGATGCCCCCAACTAGCTGAGGAAGAGAATCCAAGCTGGATGGTGAAATTCGGCTCACATCTATGTGAGGTAACCAAATACTGACTAATTTATCTTTTATAAGAGAATATGGATCTTTCCGCTTGGACTGCTGCAAATATGCCTGGCATCAATGCTAAAGTGATATCCCATCACCTAAAGGTGGACCCAATTTGTCGATCACAAAAGCAAAAGAGGTGGAGTCTCACCCCGGAATGATAGGAGGCTATAGATGAGGAAGCTAAAGTAGCTCAACAGAACTCCAATTTAAATTCGACAAACCTCTGCATGTATTACCAATGATGTAATAACATTTTCTATGGAAATAAAATTTGGAGGGCCACCAGTTTATGATGGGCACCCGAGTTTTTCAAAAGTTACTTTCTCCTCTTACTTGAGATTCTGAACCATAACGACGGTCAACTAACATGAGGGATAACTTATCAGACCCTCAGAAGGCCATCGAGAGTGCATGCCATAGGTACAAACTCACCGCCGGCACATAATGCCTCTTACGCAAAGATGAAATGTGCTAGATGCTGCAGACACAAGATCATCATAGGTACACAACGTCACTCATAAGGGATAACTTAACAGACCCTCAGAAGGCCATCGAGAGTGCAAACCACAAGTACAAGCTCGCCACCGGCATATAATACCTCTCAAGTAAAGACGAGAAGTGCTAGATGTCGCAGGCATAAGATCACCATAGGCACATAACGCCACTTATGAGAGATAACTTATCAGACCCTCAGAAGGCCGTCGAGAGTGCATACCACAGGCATAAGCTTGCCACCGGCATATAATATCTCTCATGCGAAGATGAGAAGTGCTAGATGTCATAAGCATAAGATCGTCGCAGGCACACAATGCTACTCATGAGGGATAACTTATCAAACCCTTAAAAGGCCATCGAGAGTGCATGCCACACATACAAGCTCGCCATCAGCACATAATGCCTTTCGTGCAAAGACAAGAAGTGCTAGATGTCGCAAGCATAAGATCGCTACAGGCACACAATGCCACCCGTGAGAGATAACTTATCAGACCCTCAGAAGACTGCTGAAAGTGCATGCCACAGGCACAAACTCGTCGCAGGTACATAATGCCTCTCACATGAAGACGAGAAGTGCTAGATGTCGCAGGCACAAGATCGTCGTAGGTACACAATGCTACTTGTGAGGGATAACTTGTCAGATCCTTAGAAGGCCGTCGAGAGTGTATGCCATAGGCACAAGCTCGTTGCTGGCATATAATGCCTCTCGCATGAAGATGAGAAGTGCTAAATACCACAAGCACTAGATCGCTGCAGATACACAACGTCTCTCATAAGGGATAACTTATTCAAGATTGTCGAGAGTACATGCCACAGGCACAAGCTTGTTGCCGGCATAAAATATCTCTCGCGCGAAGATAAGAAGTGTTAAATGCCATAGGCACAAGATCACCGCAGGCACACAATGCCATTTATGAGAGCTAACTTACTAGATAATCAAGAAGATCTCGATGACTCTGAGGTGCGGCTAATTTACAAGATCCTAGCAGATCTCGAGTCGCTCAAAAAGATGAAAAGTGCTAGATACCGTAGGCGCAAGATTGCCGCTGGCACACTCTGCCTTAGAGGAAGAGCAAAAAGATAGACAACATATGGCCAAAGTAATCATCTCAACAGTATTTCTTTCATCTGAAGCATTGTCTTAGACTCAGAAGTAGGGGTGTGGTGTTGAGATGGTTATTATGATGCTTTCAGTTATACTAAAATTGAGCTACCTAGAACTTCACTCATATTGAGCTGAACAATGCCGATCTAAGCATTTGATTGTGCTAATCTCTACGAGCCGAGCAAAGTGCGTGCTGTGCTGTTCTCTATGAGCTGAGCAAGATTTATATAGAATTCATAGATTCAAATTTAAAGATGAAAGTAAAGCAATTCATTTTATTAAAGTCTTTACAAAGAAAAAGCTGATACATACTTTACAAAGAGAGGACAATTGCTCTACGCAGTGTCTTGCGATCAAGAGAAGAAAATGATGAAGGTAAGAAGAAGAAGAGGGGGATGAGAGAAGATAGAGAGAAAATAAAAAAGAAGAATGAGGAGGGATGTCCCGTTGCAATCGATGAAACATCAAATTGGCCAAGTAAGCTGGTTCGATCTTCATCCACTAGGGACCTCGCCTCCACACCATCCAAATTAGCTGATTCAATTTTCATCCATCGAGGTATCTACCTCTTGATCGGTGCTGCCGGCTTCTATGTCGTGAAGTTCTAGATATGGCACTATTTTCTACAAACGGGCCTTGCAATCGTTGAAGCCCTGGATAAAGGCAACGGCAGTGATGTCGAGCATCTCCTTTTTGAACATCGTAAAATTTTAAAACTCTACAATGCAGCGCTCCTGGATTGTAGGCGGGATGTGCTCGGACAGAGGGAAAAGCATAGCTACAAGAGGCAAAGGCGGGGGAGCCCCACAAGAGGAGGATGCACCAGTCCGTCTAGCTCTCTCCCTTTTACAAGCTAGACAACTTCGACGGGCATCCTTTGCAAAGGTATTCTACTTTTTCACTCGTTGCTTGATTTGCTCTAAGGATGGCAGATTCGAAGGCAAAGACATGGCAGTAGTCGAAAAAAAGGACTCCTTACCACAGAAGAAAAAGTGGAGATTTCTTTGCTCTTTGGTTCTCTATTTATAGGCGCTAGTAGCCGCATCAATCGCCAATCGATACTATTCAGAAGTTAATGCTCAAACTGTTAATGATGCACTTCCTTCAAAATGAGAATAAATCCCTGCGATGCTTCACAAAACAGAATGGGCCCATGTGGCGTATTTTCTCAGGCCCCGTGCCATTTTTCAGACATGACCTTATCGGGCGAAGTCATCAACCACCATTCTCCATAATCGTCCGCATTTAAGGGAACAAAATGAGGTTATTATTCAAAATTGAATTGTCTCAAATTGAATTGCCTCAGATTGGTGTAAGTAAGTCCACTAGCCGAGGTATGGCAAAAAGATTTTTCTTATTTTATTCCTTTCAAGTTTTCTTACAAATAATCCCGAAAGGATCCATAAAAAAAGAAGAAATACAGAAATTATGAGGTGGTGCCTAGATCTAAGGTGTCGGCCACTGAGACATCCACTACGGTAGGATTTCAAATTTCATCAAAAAAATTCAAATCCAGACCTGGATATTTGGTGGCAACTCGAGCTCGAATAGACTGCCTTCCAGTGTCATAGGCATCGATGGAGTATTCAGTCCTTTTTTTTTCTCATATTTGTCAGAGGCCCGGAAGCCCTCCTCAACTTGAGAAGTGGCCTCGGTTGTTTGCTTCTCCTCAGCCCTCAGACAAGCCTTCAGCTCTTTTATTTCTCTGAGCAATCGAGAATTCTCCTCGATAACCTTCCTCAACACTGCCTCGGCATCTTTGGCTCTTCTGTTGATGATGTTAGCTCTCATGGAGACTTCATCGACCTTCTTATCGGCCTTCTCTCTTGCTTTTTTGAGCATCTCGGCTTCGAGCCCAGACTTCTTCGTCTCTTTGGCCAACTCATGGGAACTTTCAATATATTCGTTCAGGTAATGGGCAAGCTGGTAAGTAGAAAAAAATTTATAAGTAAAGAATGAGCATACAGTAGGTGCTAAGTGAGAAAATCCCAACATACTCAGATAAAGCAATCCACGGCTCCTCTCCTCATCTCCCTTCGAGGGATGCCTAGTAGCTCATTCGCATCGATAGATAGGAACAGTCCAGAAAGTAGCTTACTCACTAGCATAGGATCTCTCAGCACTGAAGCCTCAAGCTTCAATCCAGGTGGTACAATTCTAGATGCATTGGCAACCTCGATAGGAGCCTCGTTTGAGGAAGGCTCGACTGTGGGTGAAACTTGTCGGGTCAGAGAACTGGAAGGAGCGAGTAAGCTCAAAATCAGCTCCTCCAGATCTCACTCTATGTGACCCACCCTGTAATCTATAGCATCAAAGATGGGAGGCAAATCCTCTCTCACCCACGCAATCTTATGACCCTTCGGAGGGGAGGCTTCAAACTCCCTGATCTCCAGGGTCGGTTGTATGAAATCTCTAACTTTAACTCGGAGGTTCTGCCTGGCAGCGGGCTTAACACCTTTTTTTTATAGAATTTTTCTCTCTTTTTCTAGCTGGCTCGAGCTCTTCCTGGCTTCTAGCTCTGCAATCATCATGGAGATCCAATTGTAAGATGAATAAAGCCAAAAGAATAAAGACCAGAATAACTTACTCGCATATCTTGGGGAGCAACTTGGCTAATACTGATATTAAACAACATCTGAGCTGACAGCAGCTCCTTCAACTATAAAATCTTGAAGCCCCGCAGAGCTGCCATCTCCTGCTCCAGAGTCTTGTTCATTAAAGACTCCTTTAATGAAGCCTCTTGGGGTTCGTCCAAGGTAGTAAAGTTCTAGTCTTCGTCTGACGTTTGCGAGATGAAGAGAAACCTTGGCTTCCATCCGTGCACAGTAGAGGACATACCCAAAAATATCAAGCAAAAATCATTATTCTTTTTTCGTGGAGTCACATACCACCACCCGTGTGAGTCAGGATGCCGCTTGAGGCTGAAGAGAAAGTGGAAGAATGTGATGTTCGACATAATCCTAGCTAGCATACATACCACGATGAATCTGCAGATATACCATCATGTATTCGAGACCATCGTGCATGATGATATTTCAAAGTATTGAAGGAGTGTCATGAAAAAAAGAGTGGAAAGAAAGCCTCAGCCCAGTCTGAAAGCACTCCTCATAAGAGCCCATACATCCCGAAAGCGGATGGTAAACTCGATCATCTAGTCTCGGGACTTCAAGTTGAAATGCGGGAGGTATTTGGTACTGCTCATGTAGCATAATTATGTCTTGCTCTATCATTTTTGACTGGAAGCCCAGCAGCACAAAATTAAGCTCCGTGGTGGCCATATCTCTCTCTCTCTCTCGTACAGGAAAGCCGCAAAAAGATGAAGAAGAGAGGAATTCGTAATGGAAGGAGAAGATAACCATAGCTTTGTAAGATCTGCATCTCATCCTGTTTAAAAATTTTAAATAACCCCAGACTCGAATGGGACCATCAAAAGTCGCACTTCGTCTGTGCATTAATTGCAGGTAATATGCATCATCGGAGGACTAGCACACGTGTGACGTATGGAGATGACGAACGAATATGATTGCTACCACCGATGAGATAGTTAATGTCAGTGGTAGATGAATCACACTTTATACCACTTTCAAAGGAGTGCGTACAGACGTGCGCCAGCTGCTCCCACATGGAGGCAATTCGAATTCCAACCTTCGATAGGTATGAAAATTCATCTCGAATCATAATGGGAATTATAATCTTTTGCGATTCTAATCGCAACTTGAGTCAGCTCGAATTTTAGCCCTACCTTCAGCTCGGCTCGTGCCTTGCTTGAAGCATAACAGGCTAGATATTTGTCAGGGCTATGACTCTAGTTTTTGTAGTTACTGTCGAGGGCCGAGCACATATTAAATTCTTTCACATATTTAAAAAGTATGATTCATACTTATCAATAGAAGAGGATTACATTTGTTCCTGTGAAGATTTTATTACAAGACCAGGGACCTTGGATCATAGAAAAAAAAGCAAAAAAAAGAGGAGAGCATAAATCATTCTTCAGGAGAATTGTCGGGCAGTCATCTGTAGGATGGTATTCTTCGATGCAGATGATGCCTTCGGTCTGGATGGCTGCATCAGTCTTGTCCATCTCATCTGTAAAGTAGGATGACATCATGAACCTTGATAAGTTATCAAACAACACCACCTCCAAATCCTCATCCAGATAATCAATTTGAAGCTGATGAATGAAGTCAGGAGGAAGGTGCACCTGGGTAACGGACTTACACTTCTCAAAGCCCACGAAGAATGCTGCCCTGCAAGCTTGGACTATAATCTTAGTCCTTTCTTTCTTCAACTGCTTTCTCCTACTTTCAGCACGTTTAAGTAAAATCTTCTGATCCATAAATTTATCCCAGAGAAGCTTGTGATTTATCTTTCTCTCTTCTAACTTTTTCTTCAGGTGCTCTACCTTCGATCCAGCCTCCTGGATTCTCGAGAGTGGTTTCGAGGTGGTCTGAACTCTTTTGGAAGTAGAACATCCATCTTCTCAAGGAGCTCTCTCTCCACAACTCATCCCCTTGGAAGTCCTAGCCCTCTTGGACGGACCCCCACTGGGGCTCCTTCGAGGGTGAGTTTCAAGACAAGGAGAGCCTCTTCTCCCTTCAGGTGCTCTCCATAGATGCTCCAAGTTGTCACGGGTCCGGTGATAGTCTCTCTCAGCCTCAGACTTTTATTTCTCGAGAGTTCTAATCCGCTCCTCGAGACCTTCGATCTTCTCATCATCCTTGGATTTTAGCTGTTTGAAGGCCACAATCTTCCTTTTGGCCTGCCCCAATTTTTCATCCCGATGAAAGATTGACTCTTGGGCCTTATGGAGAGCTTCCTCAGTAAAGTTGAGTTTCTTGACCAGCTCAGTATTGTTTTTCTCTAGCTGCTCTGATCGATACTTCAGCAAATCGATTTCTTCCTTCTCCATTATCGAAACATCGAGATTGGAACTCGCAAGGCTCGCCAAATATCGGCCCACATGTGCAAGGGACCTTAAAGCGTCGGCAAATCGCTTCTCTCCCCTTTGATCATCGAGGAACAGCCTCTCAACTGGCGGTAAAAGATTCTTTAAGTATTCCATCATAGATTGAAGTTTTTCTCCTATGGATGGAGCACAAAGCATCAGATCTGAAGGACCTATAGGAGAAATAGATGCAAGAAGGCACTAAGCAGGAGTCACTGTCTCTAGAGTCCTCCCAATTTTCATTGTCATCATCAGATCCTTCTTTGGATTGTCAACCACCTTCTCCATTTGCAATATCTCAGTCGGATCCTCTTTGAAGTGTCCAACCATGCTCGTTTCCAGTGCTATCTCTGACGGCACCCCATCAATCGAAACTTTTTCGAATGAATCCTACACCATGGCTTTCAATGATGGGGATGTGGGCTTGATGGTAGAAGCGGTATGATCTTCTTCCCTGATTGTGGATTTCACTTCAGCAATCGAAACCACAACCTATCTTCTTCAAGCCAGAATTTGCTCTAGCCTCTTCATGCACTGTGGATCCATCCTGTCCTAAGAAAGTGATGAGAAATCAATACAAGAAAATCTATGGATACACATTCTTCAAAGTATGAATTTAAAAGAAAAAAAATAAAAAACCATCATAAAATAATTAAAGCCTCGAGAGGACCATCATCTGAGCTGTCCCATCAGTTATGCCCATCCACATCGACCGTATCAAGCTGACGTCACGAGCCTTAAATGTAGAAGACTGGCGTGAAGGTAGGAACGCCCGATACTAGATCTGAGGCACTTTTGGAGTACTCCCTTCACTTGATTCTCAGACTCGGGAGTAGGGAGATAGTGTTACGAGGGATACCATGAGCATCTCAGATTGGCACTGCATCGCAAGATATTTCAGACTCTCAGATCATCAACACGATCGCTAATGGTTGTATGAGCTGAAGAGTCAGTCTCCCTGCTGAGTTGAGGCAACTATAAAGTTTGACTTATGCATGAGCTACCTCAGTCGACTTATCCCTTTATTGTGTGCGACAACTATCCATCCCAAACAGATAATAATTCAACGTAACAGTCTCCCCTGATCTTGCAGGAGCAATCAAGGGCTGAATTATCTCGTCTACTATGATAATTTCAACAGTCCAGTAATCTCGAGATCGCACGATCACACAACTATGCAACCAGCTGTCCGATATCCTTCTATATGAACAATCAGAGCCCCGAGGATCTAAGGTAAGTTCAATCGAATCCCTTTTAGAGAATCAATTGCTGCTCCTTTGTTCTCTATTTTTCTGACTTGAGCATCGGAGGGTCTTCACTGGAGCTACAACCTCCAATTTGGGACTTGTTTTGTAGGTCGCTCCAGCGTCGGCATCTCTCCTCGAGATTTTCAGGTATCCGTCTTTCGATCTCGATTGATTTAAGCAGCAACAAATAGTATGCTAGTTTGTTATTGGATAATGTAAGGTACATGTGGTAGAACTGTTCTAACCAATAATTTCTCGTTAGTTTATGGTTTGGTTAGTTGAGCTTGTGGCCCTAGTCCAACCAATGATTTTTCCATAAATAGATTTTGGACGAGGCCTCTCACCCATGGATAACATGAATATAGGCATGCAGGCTTGACCTTGGTCTGAGTTTTGCTTGTCCATGCTATGCCAAACTTAAAAATCATGTAGATCAAATTGATTTACACCACAATGTTTCTTAGCCCTGAAATTGGCCCATGTTCTTTAAATCTAAGCTCAAGTTTATGCTTGGGTCGATTAGGTCTGCAAGCCGAACAAGGACACCCGATCATTGGCATATCTGATATTTTTAGCCTTTCTTTTCTTCTTCTTTCTTCATGTATCATCATGATCATCCTTCTATATTTTATGTTTAGATGCACCCAGCAATAAAGAACACTTAAAAATTGTGAAGCTATAGCCTTGGACCATTAATAGGGTTATTGATAGTAGCTATAACAAAATAAACATTTACAATTTGCACGTATAAGATCAATGTACCTCCATGCAATTTGGTTGTATATATTTATGCCCATGCTTGAACCTGAACTCAATTTACAAACTAATTAAGTTCCATCTCCAGCATCAAATTTCAAGTTTAGAATGATAACACATTTGGGGGGTATTTGGTTGAAGAGAGTGGGGGTCTAGAATCAGAATCGAAATAGGTGACTCCCATTCCAACCGTTTGGTTGGGAGGAGCTCCATTTCGATTTCAATTTCGGGGTAGAATGAGAATGGTCCAATCTATATAGAACTCAATCCCTACTCTCCTCTATGGATTCAAATTTTTATTTCAATTTTGATTCTGGTTTCAATTTCGGTCACGAACCAAACGCTTCGAAAGATTTGGCTATTCCAATTTTGATTCCAAGCCATTCTGATTCTTATTCTCATTCTGATTTCGATTGTAAACCAAACACCCCGTTGGTTTTTGACTATAATTTGGTACCCGATTTGATATATACATAGTATTCATTATTCTATAAAGGTTCATTTGAGTTGTGTCTACTTATGTAGCTAGTTCTCCCAAGCTAGTCAAGTGAATGATCTCATGCCCTCCAAATAATTAGAACATTTGAACTTGCTTCTCAACCATCAAGGCATCTTTCAGCTTCTGTTGGATGCAACTTTAAAATCGTCTAAAAATTCAAAGTAATCTAGTGCATAAGTAGGATGACTGAAGAATAGGCCTAGTGGTAGAACCAAGATTTTGCATGAGAGGGGCCAACATTTGCAACAAATGGTAAATCAATATATCTAAGTGTCTATTTGAAAATCAAATTTTGCTATACAAACTTATTAGATAACATATCATTATGTTAAGAATCATTGCGTGTCCAACTAGGACTCTATTTTTTGTGAGTTCAATTTGAAATAGGATTTTATTTTTAGTATTATTCTATTTAATTATTTTTTTTAAATTATTAGTATTTGTGCTCTAGTAGATCTTTGGTTTGAGAGTCAAGATAAAAGTCAAACTCTTATACACATTGTAGTCTATTTAAAGAGATTTTTGGTCACTACAAAAAATTTGATCTTTTGCGATAAAACTTTTGCGATAAAAATTTTAACAAAAAAAAATATTTTCATCATAAATAATTATGAAGAGTAGCATTTTTGCGATGAAAAAAATAATTTCGTTGCCAAAAATGGATCCTCTAACAAAGAAAAATGCATTTCGCCGCTAGAGTTTTAATTTTAGCGACAAAAATTGGATTTGGTCGCTAAAGGGGTGGATGGTGGCAATTTTTTGCGACAAATTTGAGTCATCACTAAAGAGTGAATTTTTTGTCGCCGAAGCTCAAAGGAAAACTGCCCCAAATCTAAGGCTAGAAGTGGATCAGGCCGAGCCAAACCAGGCCGAGCCAAACCAGGCCAGATCTCAGCCCGAGCCCAGTTCAAAATTTTTTATTAGGCTTCAGGCTAGGCTTAGACCCAAAAATTTTTGAAAGACCCAGGTCCGAGCCCGACTTGAGTCCGGCTCAAACAGATTGGGCTAGCCCACCACCAACATCACTCCCTATTCTCCCTTAAAAAATTAAAAAAAAAAATTCTAAAGCCCTATAAGCCCTAACCCATTTCAGTGGCTAGCCATGACAACGACGATGCCTGCTAGGTCTCCGACGATGACGATGATGATGCCTACTAGGTCTCCAACGATGATGACGACCTTCTAGCTCTTAGAGCTCGAGCTTGGCCTGGTCGGCACCATCGATTTCGGTGAAGATGATGCTAGTCTCAAGGGTGTGGGTGGTGAGAAGCCAGGCGGCAACGATTGCGATCGAGACTGACGTGGGTGGTGAGACCGATCGCATGCCTCGTTGACACCATCGAAGAGCTTGTCGGACTCTCTAAGAGAGGTTGAGGTGGTAAGGGGGACTGGACAGTGGGGCTTGAGAGTGGCGGTCGGGGGGAGATGGGGGCTTGGGAGCAACGATCAAGGCTTAAGAGAGCAGCGGTCGGAGGGAGATGGGGGCTTGGGAGTGACAGTCAAGGCCCAAGGGAGCGGCGGTCCGGGGGAGAATGGGCACGACGGAGGCGGACCTATAGAAAGGAGAGCACCTGCAAGAGATTGGAGGGGGGAACCTGATGTTGCTGAAGATCAGGAGGAGAGCGATGGGAGCGCAGGGAGGATCGGGAGTAAGGACGGCGATGGTCGATGGATGGGACTAAGGCTCTTCGAGACGAGACCTTGATGGAAAAAATCGAAACTCGAAAGGAAGACTGAAGGGTGAAATGCCGGATGGAAGTCTTAAAATTCGGACTTATGATCAAGCTAAAATTTAGGCTCGAGCTCGGGCCAGGCCAAAGATAGGCTCGAGCTTGGTCCGAAAGTAAAATGGATCCTATTTTTTTGGCCCAAGTCTTACCTAAATAGTTTTCGATCTAGTCAAAATTCGGCCCAATGGGCCTCGGGCCGGCTCGAGCCCACTTCCAGTCTTACCCAAATCGCTTCATCACATGACTGAGCCCTTCGCTCTTTGACTCTCTCTCTCTCACTTCGTCAAGCCGCACCACTACTCTTCGCCATCGTCCCACCGTTGTCGTCGTCACTCCGTGCCACCGTCGTCATCACTCCGTGCCACCATCAACGTCGTCACTCCACCACCGTCCAGGTCTCGATCTCTCTCTCCCTCACTCTCTCTCTCTCTCTCTCTCTCTGTGGATTATTTCTGTTGATTATTTTGCATGGAGATTTTGATCCGATGACAGGGGGTTTTGATCCATGTTATTTGTTTTTTTTTATTTTTTGATTCCAGGGGATCGTGGGGAGATCGCCGCAGAGGGGTTGTGAATAAGGCCATTTTGAGCGGGTATGTTAGGGTTTTGATTAACCCGGATTTGGTTTTTTGTTTTTTTTGTCTTTTTTTTTTTTTTGGTTGGGGGGTGGAATGCTGGTTCTTCGATCAAGTTTTGAATGACTTTCTAGTCGGATCGTTCCTGCCTTTGGATATTCGTCTCAATCGAAGCTTTAGACAAGGGTGCTATTGAGATATTGGGCCCTTATGGTATCTCGTACACATTTCGATGATTGGCCGAGTGAATAAATCAACTTCAAAGTGGATCTGACCGAGGGTTAGGCTTGATTTCTGGTGCTTTTATTCCCTTCCTCTCCTCCCCGTCCTATTTTTTTCGCTAAGAATGTTATACCAGTCCGAGTTCGGTTCTCCCCTCTTCTTGCTGTTGGAATTTTGAAATTTTTTATAATTATGGATTTAATCCGAGATGTCCTCTTTTCATCCTCTGTTTGTAGCTGTAAATTTATGTTCTTACACACAATCTCTTATTAAATTATATATTGTGGAGTTCTATTTGGATGAGGTTAATGTTACAAAAAAAAAATATCCTTTCTTCAGATTTTATGGTTTTCTTCATCCGCCTGCTGGTAAAATGTTCTACTTGGTTGTGTCTACCTGAATTTCTGAACTTGAAGTTTCGTTACTTAAGCTAAAACTAATCCAAATAAAGTTACAAGGCTTTTACTCATGACAAATCTACAAGCCTACAAGTCTTTTTGTAGTGTACCATTCTAGAGCATGTACGGCTGTAACTAGAATGCAAACTGTTCATTTTTTGGCTGAAAAGATCAGAACAAACTATACAAAACAACAGTTTTGAATGAACTATTTGAAACAAGCAATTTAGAACAAACTATTCAAGGTGCTGTAATACTCAAGTGCACCACTGCCACCTTGCATGGGAAGAAACAAGATCACACACTAATAAATATTGCTCTGGTGCCTCTGGCCTGCTGATCGCGAAGCCACACCCTCTTTCTTGACAGGCTTTACATGTTCCAGTATCTTAGTATTGGGTACTGGGCACATGTGATGCATGAAAGGAAGTAATATTTCATTGATCCCATCTTATAAATAGAGTTTCATATAGGTAGATTAATACCATCTGCTAAATTATGGGTGGTACGTTTCTCTTGTTTCATTCTTTCAAAGCAAAGTGCAGTTAACCAGTAAGGGAGCGTATACATATAAAAGCTAGTCAGCCAATGGTGAAACTAATTTAGAATAGATGCATGTGGGAATTATTCTCCATTTACTTTCTAATTGCAAAATCTTGACTTTGACGCAAGAAGTCTCATAGCTATGATTTTTTTTCCTCTTTGTTTTTTTCCTTTCACAATCTATTTTTCGATGCACTTATGTACCATAACCAATTGGCCATTACTAAGAAAGATCATCTTGCAATTTGGGGGCGGGTTGCAAATATTTATCCTGCTATAAGAAATATGAGCTGAAGCAAGAATTCTATACATATTATTTCTCATAGTTTCTGTCCAGGATTTCTATAGTCTACCACATTTATGCTCCAAATCTAGTTAATCTGCAATTGTTCTGGTTTTAAATTCTCCCATTTCGGGGTAAGAAAAATGGAATGACAATTTAACTAGAAAGCGTGAAGCCTGTAAACAGATGTTGGGTGCCATTGGCATTTAATTTTACGATTTATAGGCAACAACCTTCCTGTTTTGTGTTTAATATTGATGTTCCCAACAACAGAAAATGATCAGTTCGATTTCAGGGAGAGAAAAATGGAATGATTGTGTGACTAATATATTTTTTATGAAATTATGGATTTAGTATTATTATCTTCTTTTGGTTTACTACAATAGTTAGTTAGATAAGAGTCTGTGTTGATTAATTGATTACGGACTAGCATATATAATAATATGTTAATCATAGCAAAACAAATTCATGAACCTTAGTATTTTCATTCAAGGATAGCGTGCATGAACCAATATTTGTCCTTTAATAAAAAAAAATATTGGTGTGGTGCACGCTATTCTCGAATTATCCTTGTGGACAGTTTGAGCACGTGAGTGAATTTTACATTGCATGCCATGTGCTTCTACATCAGAGAATTTCATCAATATTTTCGATCATGTTCTTTGGGTACATAGCACAATTTCAGTGCTTGTGTATTGGAGGAATTATGTCGAAATGCTGTCAAAATTTTTCTAGTGTAGAAAACATGCATGGCAATATTAAATTCTCGTATTCCTGAATGGGATAGGACCACCACCTTATAGGTAGAGGACATAAGGCGTTAATCAACTATCATTACATAAGATTGACTGTATACGTTCCATCATAAATATACAGGCATGGATCGTAGTTGGATGTCATTGCACAATAAATTCTATCCCGAGTATATTACAGGTGTAACATCTTTCATGAACATGGCATCCATTCATACTAGAGAAGATGGAAAAGCTTGTTCTTCGTGTCATCGGCGCAGAAATCTATTTTGGTATATCCTATCGGATATTCAGAATCATTTATACGAACATGGTATAGATATGACTTACAAGAGATGGACTTGTCATGATAAAGATTTGCCGACTGGCTCGAAGATGTTGTCTAGAAGGTCCACAAATGCTACATCAATAGGTGGATCATCCACTCATGAAAGGCAAACACTCAGTGTAGAAGATAGAAAAATTCTGAAGGATCTCCATCTAGAGTTATTTGAAGCAAATGCGAAAGCGGGATCAGAACATTAGCATCCCATCTTGAGACAAGAGGCTAAGGATGACAGTAACATGCCTATGAAAGATAGATTTGAGCATCTATTAAGAAATGCACAGAGTGACGTTTATCCTGATTGTAAGAAATACTCTCTGCTGTCTGTTGTAATAAAGTTATTACATATGAAGATACTTGGTAAGTGGTCAAACAACTCGTTCAATTGGTTGCTCACATTTCTGAAGGATCTGCTGTCTGAGGGAGAGTTACTTCTGTCAAGTCAGTACGAAGCCAAAAAATTATTGAATGGACTCGAGTTTGGAGTCAATGACTTGGGCTTACATTGCGAAAAGATATATGCATATCCGAATGATAGTATTCTATTTTGAAAAGACAAAAAAGATCTACAACCATACCCAAATTATCATTCAAGTAGATGGAATGAAAGTCTTGGTAAGGGTAAAAAGAAAAAAAAAATATCGTGCAAGATTTTGTGGTATTTTTTGATTACACCATGACTGCATCAATTGTTCATATTGAGACACACTGCCTGTGACATATGATGGTGTAAAGAGGGAAACAATATTGACGACAATGTCGTGAGACATCCATCGAATGGAGATACATGAAAATATTTTGATCACGAGCATCCATGGTTTGCGGCTGATTTACAAAATGTCAGGCTAAGATTGGTAACAGATATGTTTAATCCGTAGAGTAATCTGAGTACTACATATAGTATGTGGCCCATTATGGTGTTTTCATATAATTTACTACCTTAGAAGTGCATGAAATCACCTTTTAATCTACTGGCTATATTGATTCCTAGTCCCCGCACCCCCAGAAGAGACATAGACGTATTTTTAGAACCGTTGATCGAAGTGTTGCAATACTTATGGGAAGAAGTATATGAAACATATGATCACATCGTATGAGGCATCTTTCATATGCACGCGACACTGCTTTGGACAGTTAATAATTTTTTTTGCATACAACGATGTCTCTAGGTGCCGCATGAAAAGATATAAAGCATGTCCAACTTGTAATGATGATATTACATCGGATCATATTTGCGGAAAGATTTATTTCACCGGCCATCGATGTTTCTTACCATATGATCATAGATAGAGAAGAAGTCTTAAGTTCAATAGCAAGCATGAATGATGTATCTGGCCAAGATTCTGGTCTACGGATGATATTTTAAATCAACTACCTAACCCACAAGATGTACTTGGTAAGGGTCCGACCAATCAATCAGGCATGCGAACAAGTACTGAAAATTGAAGAAAAAGAAGCAAGTTGTTCGATCTTCCATACTGAAAAATACTTCTCCTTTGACACAATCTTGAAATCATGCACTTTGAAAAGAACATATTTGATAACATATTCTATACCATTCTCAATATCGAAGGAAGAACAAAGGATACTGTGAAGGCTCATCTTGACTTGGAGGTCATGCGAATTAAAAAAAAATTATATTTGATTCAATAGGGGATAGACTGGTGAAGCCATTGGCATGTTATGTACTGAATCGAAGAGAGAGATAAATTTCTTACATATCTGAGATCAGTAAAGTTTATTGATGGATATGCCTCAAACTTAAAATAGTGCATTAGATCAAAAGATGGAAAGATCATCGGGTTGAAAAGTCACAATTGCCACATGCTTCTACAACATATGCTCCTAGTTGGCTTACGTGGATTCTTGCCAGATAATATATACAATGCATTATTTAATCTGAAAACTTATTTTCGGAATTGATGTGCGAAGTCATTAAGGCAAAGCCAAATCAACATATTAGAGAAGAAGATCATCATTACTCTCTATAAGCTGGAGATGATATCCCCCCTTGTCTTCTTTAATATCATGATGCATCTTTCGGTTTATCTTCCATATGAGGCTAAACTGGGTGGGCCAATATGCATGAGGTGGATGTATCCAATTGAAAGATAATTATATGATATTTATAAAATTTATTATTTATTATTGTAAAACTTATTGTGTATGTATATCAATTAACAATTCGTTGGATAGGGAGATGTGAGAATACAACAGTGTCATCACTAACAAAGCACAGTCCGAAGGTTCAATAGCAGAGACATATGTAATGAACGAATATCTGATATTGTGCTCTATGTATCTTTGGAGAGTGGAGACCAAATTTACAAGACCGTAATGGAACGTCAATAGTGATGACATTCTCACTAATGGATTGTCTGTGTTCTCCAACATTGCCAGACTATATGGTAAGGCAGATTTTCGGATGTTGACACTGTAGGAAATGGATGATATGCATTGGTATGTACTAAATAATTGTGAGGAGGTGGAAGCGTACATGACATAAGTATGCATATTTAATTTTTTCGATATTGACATTGCATGAACATACTCACAGACTTTAAACTAAAGTGTACATATTATTACTTTATCACTTCAATGAGCACGAAAGCAAACTCATACAAATCAATCCTACATTAGCAGCGGCACGACATAGGAATTAATTTGCATCATGGTTTGATAAATGGGTAAGCTATGTTAATGTTTATCATGACTCAAGGTTCATTTATATAGTTTTTATTTGTCAAACATAACATGTTTATTGCTCTTTTAATTATAGGTAGCCCAGCTACGTGCAGACAATCCTAACTGCATCAATGATGACTTAGCCGCACTTGCATGAAAATCTGACAAACTTGAATCAGTATATTCAGCATGCATAGTTTAGTGTGCATTTCTTAACGAAAAATCATGATCGCGACCGAATCACACAAAATTGTGGAATATGCATGGAGGGTGAGCATAAGGGTGAGATAATGGACTTTTTCGATGTTCTGCATAAGATTATAGAGCTGAGGTGTAGTGGTCTTTGATGGGTCATGTTATTCAAGTATCGATGGTATGATTTAAGACGACATAGACCCTTTGTTATAGATGCTCAACTCATCAATATCCACATCGGTCACTTGTGATATGAAAGTGATCCTTACATTTTTGCAAAGCAAGTGAAACTAGTATGGTATGTTCAGGATACTAAAATGAAAGGGCCTTGGCGAGTTGCAATAAGGGCTCAGCATAAATATTTGTTCAATCCCACACTTTTCACGTGCCCAAATGATGGTCTTGAGAATAAAATCCTTGCAACTATTGAAACGAAGCATATCAAATGCAAGCACCGGATAACATATTAGTGCCAGATGACACAATCGACATAGGACAATTGCAACGAGATGATTGCGAACCTGAGGATGTTCCTATCGTTGGAATGTCGACACAGGCATAAGCCAACAATAATTTGGGGTCACAATCACATGTGGATGATGACTTTATCAACAACAATGATGATAGTATTTTAGGGTCATTGCCTTCTACGAGTCCTGTTGAGGATGACTATATGGACACAAGTTCAGATTCTGAGAATAACATTTAATATAATTAAGTAATTTAATTGATTTTTTTGTTACATCATGTAGTGTTTTAGTTTTTATGATCATGTGCTTATTCAAATTATGTTAACTATTACAACATCATGGTTGGTCCTGGGCGTGGACATTCATGGGGTAGATGTCGGGCCCCACTTGATGATACACACCCTCATTTTAGCCTTCTATATGATGAGTCAGAGGACTTGGATGAGATGCAGCCACCCAAGTTTGCGAAGTAGGCTAATGCTCAATCGGATTCACTGCAGCAGGAGGTCATGGCACTGCAGCATCATCCCCCTGCAGGTATATTTCTATCACATTTATAAATTATGTATGTCATTTCTTTGTTATATACATCCATTGGTAGAAGATATATGTTCATTTCACAAATTTTCATATGTAGGCACACCGCAGTGATGTATGGTACGTGGCCCTAGTAGGGGCCTCATCTTGGAGAAATATATACATACCCACAATGAAAAGCCAAAAGTATAACTATTTCAAGGTCATCCAATTAGTACAGAGGTGAGTATAGTCGTCAATGAGATCAGTCTATTCATGTGGAATCATTTTTCGTGGGCCACTGAAAGTTTCAAGCACGTCGTCTCGCGATTCTGCGATGCCCTTGTCTTTCACATCAAGGTAAGTTAATATATATTTCTTACGAGATTTATTGTATTTACATATTGTAATGATTGTTCACATATGTAGGATAACATTAAGTTCGAGGATTGCACCGACGAACAAGTGACGACATGCATCCTCAAAATGGCTGCAAATAGATATAGAGATCGACGATGTAGGCTTCATATGCACTGCAATGATCTACGAGTAAGGAGAATTCACCCTGCGATCCAGCCTTATAGAAATTGGGTCAAGCCTACGAGTGAGGAGAGTGCATTCTTTACGCAAAGAATGAAGAGGATAGTACTGCATTTACAATTGTACGCTGTAGAAAGTTTTTATTGAGTATATAAATTGCTTTGATGTCCTTTTTCTCCTTTTCTTTTGTTTGAATAGGGACTATCTGAGGTCAGCATCTATGAAAAATTCTATCAGAACAAGAGTGGCCAGTTTGTAACCAAGGAGGCGAGGAAACATCATGTAAGTATCGTACCATATTTTGACTGCTTTTGAAGTTTTTGAAATAAACTGATGGTATTATTTAGTTTATTGTGAAGAAAAAACTATTAGAGCTGAGAGAGCAGATGATGAGGAAGGTTGGATCTGACAGCGATGCTGAATCACAATCTATTTGTTCGATGACTGACGATGCAATCCTAGATGCAGTCCTTGGGCGGCAACTAGGGTGTGAACACAGCATGCATTTCTCGAAAAAAATTTATTACAGTTCATCGTCTGACCAATCCAGATGACTGATGATGCCTCGATTCTAGAGGCAAGATATTGATGAGCTCGATGCAGGGTCAAATTGATTACTGGATGAATCATAGCCAAACACTCAAGAGGATAATAGCCACGATGGCGAGATGGCTCGATATTGATGCCTTCGAGTTAGCACCTCTACAGCCGCATAATATCATCTCTTTACAACCATCGAGGCACATATCAGGTCAGGGATCGATGCCTGGAGAAGAGAATAAGGTCAGCGATTTTGATGATGCATAGTTTGTAGATTTTTATGTTTTGGATGGTGGATGAACTCGTACTTTTGTAATTCGTCAATGATAGATATGAAATTTGATGATGCTTGGATTTGGTGGATATGGTTTGTATATATGTTATATTTTGGTTGACATGGTAGTGTATTAAATATATTTGATGTGGTGGTATGTTTTGGAATATTCTTTGTGTATGAACAGATGATTAGGAATATTTTTTTGTATTTGTAGCTGGTTTCGATAGTTTGAGTGCAGATTTTTTTGTTTTGTAGCTAAATTTAGCGACGAAATTTGCTAATTTACTGGCAAAATAAAAATTTTGTAGCTAAAGTATGATAGTTTTTAGTTTAGCAACGAAACTTTGCTAGGAAATGTTATTTTCATTGCTAAAAATTGTGATGAAATTTTATTTTCATCGCTAAAACTAGTGACGAAATCTATTTTTCATAGCTAAAAATAGCGATGAAATCTATTTTTTGATAAAAATAATTTTCGTTGCCAACTTGGGGTTGGGTTTTTCTTTCCTTTCAGCAACAAAATTTTTTTCATCGCAAGCATTAGGGACAAAATTATTATTTTGTCCGTTATTTTTTTACAATGAAATTTATATTTCATTGCTAATGCTATGTAATTGTTCCATCATGGTTGAATAATTTTGGTGATGAAATAATTTTTGTCACTAGGATCTTTAGCTACGAGATTTTTTTGACAAATGTTTAGCAACAAAATTTTTTGTTGCTAATAACTTTTGCGACAAAAATTAGATCTTTAGCAACAAAAAAATTTCGTCATAAAAAGTTATATTTCTTGTAGTTAAATCAGGTCCTCAAACTTTTATAATGTTGTATTAATTTCTTTCTTCAGTGTTATTTCTGTCTGACGATCATGTCGGAAATATCATGTGCTATCATGTGATACATAATAGAAGCTGATGTGCAATCCCAAATACATTCTTTCCCATTTCCTCCTTTTAGCTAGAATTTTTACTTCCAATTTCATCACTTTCTCTTTACCGCCACCACTTTTAAAACTCCACCATCTCCTTTTAGCTAGAATTTTTACTTCCAATTTCATCACTTTCTCTTTACCGCCACCACTTTTAAAACTCCACCATCTCCTACACTACCATCAGCTCCTCCATCTATTCCATCATCATCTCTAAATCTTTCTCCATGGAGGCCACAACTACCATCAAGACTGCTTCCATCATCATCCGTCTTATCAAATGTTGAAAAATTTAAACTTTGAGGTCACAGAGATCTTAGTTGTTATTTTTTATTATTTATATTTTTTAAAAAAATATTGTGATTGATAGAGTTTCTAGGTTTGTAATGGTTTGAATTATTAGTACATTTGATCTATAGCTAATCTTATAAACTCACAATATTAATTTTGAAGAATCTAAATTTTAAAAGAAGCTATCAAAAAGAGAACAATCAATCCTAATCTTTCATGCTTTATTCTCCCATCTTTTTCTCAGATGGGTCATACTCCAAAAAGATAGAAGAAAAATAATAAAATAGAAAATAAAAACCATAGCTAGAAGGAGAAAATAGAGAAAAAAATTAGGATTCTACGTCAGTTAATTCTATGCCACATTAACTTTCACTATGTCATATGATAGCACATGATATTTTCATCACGATCATCAGACGGAAATAGCACTTGGAGAAAAATTATAACATTATAAAAGTTTGAGAATCTAATTACAACGAATCAAAGTTTAGGATAAAAATAAAATTTTCTAAAAAATCTAAGATTTTTAAAATAATTAAGCCATATTTGTTTCATTTGGTATTTGTTTTGGATCTTAGACTGGCATGATCGATCTATTACGTATAGCATGCCGTTCTACATAGTATCAGAGCTAAGATCTTGAGATTGGTAGTCCATGTGTTTGTTGCTTTGCATGGTATCGAGCGAAGATTTTGATATTTATGACTTTATATGATATTAGAGCCATAGGCTTAGAGAGTGGTTGAGCGGTTTATGCCTTTGATCAGATTCATTCAGAGCATAAGTTTTTTAGAGTGGCAGCTTGATTATTAGTGATCTTGTATTTGTAGTTTGGCATGGTTGAAAAGCTTCCAGTAATTCGCTGTGCAGTGGTGCAAGTATTTGGACTCTTGTTTGGTGATTTAAGGGATAAATTATCATGACCGATGCTATTACTATCTCTATCAATGGATTTGAATATGAGATGTTCGCTCTTACCAATATCAGCAAGGCTACTTTTATTACTACCACTTCTCTTCAAAATTTAAACAACACTTATTATGCATATTGAAAGGCTCTTGTTAAATTTTATTTGAAAGCCCAAGATTTATGGATATTTTAGATGAGTCAAAGATGATGCCAATAGATGAGATTGCGAGAATAAAGTGAAATTTAAAATCTAGAAAGATAATGTAGATTTTTTAAATTGCAGCTGATAAAGAAAATTATCTCCATATTCGAGATGCAAAAGAGCCAAAAAAAAGCATGAGATATTTTTACAGCTATCTACTTAAATTCTAACAATGTGAAAAATCATAAACAAAAATTATCTAAAGAGTGGATTCTAGTTCCAAGCTCTCCTAAAAATTTTAAAGAGCATCAAAATTGGTTTAAAGATGAAGATTTAAAACAAGGGAACTTGATCAATTAGAGATCGGATCAAGTTGTAAAGATTCAAAATATGATAAGATTGATCAGCTTAAGGATCAATTAAGTCCGGAAGAAAATTTAAAGCAAGAAAAGCTTGATCAAATAGCTACTACAACTAAGTTTAGAAGAGTTTATGATTAAAGAATCTGTTGATTTTAAAATTGCTAAGAAAAGATGCTACAGTTGATCCGATTATGGAGATCCGTATTAAGGAACCAAATCATATGAAAGAGTCTTATGTTGAAGTTACTCAAGATTTAGATGTTTCTTGTAGGGATTTAATAATCAGCTATGAAGATGAAGCTGATGAAATGTTGCATATGGGCTTTGTGATGATGTTGAGCCAATTCTAGGTAAGGTTCAGGATGTCCGTAAAGTCCAAACATTTATTTTTAGTGCTACCCTGCTGGACTGGGTGAAGAAGATCTCTGCAAGGTTTCTAAAACCTGATAAGAAAACTGTTGATGTTGTTAGCAATGAGAAGCTGAAGGCTAGCGCTAGTGTTAGACATCTTGTTCTTCCCAGTACACGTCAAGCAAGAGCACATCTTATTCCTAATATTGTTCGCTGTTATAGCTGTGGAGGCCGTACCATTATCTTCACTAAGACAAAGGAACCTGCATCCAAACTTGCTGGACTTAGGTTAGGTAGGTTTTTGGTTTTGGTGGCTACAAACGTGGCAGCGCGTAGCTTGGACATCTAGGATGCGCAGCTGATTATTCAGTGTGAGCGCCCACATGATGTTGAATCCTACATCCATCGATCAGGATGTACTAGGAGGGATGGCAATACTGGAGTTCCTATATTATTATATGAGCCCAGATATTCATATAGCATTTCTAGATTAGAAAGAGTATCTGGTGTCAGATTGGAGCACATCTCTGCACTTCAACCTACTGATCTTGTTGAATTCGCTGGTTCTGAAGCTGTTGATTCTATCTCAAATGCCTTTGACAGCGTCGTTCCAATTTTTTGGTCACAAGCAAAGCTACTTAAGTTTGAAGTAGCTTCAGAGATCAAGGAACGAGAAGATATGTTTGGAGGAGATGATTCTTATTATGCCTTGGTAATGGCCAATGCTCATAGTAAATGTAACTGGCAACTTGATGTTCATTGGAATGAGCTGGATTCTCAAAGGTGTCTCAGCATCATGATCGTGGAGCCAATGTCGAGAGAAAATACTGCAAGACATCATTGTATTTGACATATGCATCAAAGAGAATGAACCAGCGAAGAAACTATTATTCGAGCCAATAAAAAAATTCTGCTATTCAATTATTGGTTCAGCAAATCATTACATGTTGCTATTGTTGTGACGATAATGGCGATGGCTATGATGGTGCTTCATCACATCGACAACTTTAGCATTGTTAGTATGGACTTCGCAATGGAGGGGGGGTGTTGAGAATTATCATATCCAATTAGGACTCTATTTTTTGTGTATCCAATTTGAAATAAAATTTTATTTTTAGTATTATCCTATTTATTTATTTTCTTCTAGAGGTTGTTAGTATTTGTGTCCTAGTAGGTCTTTGTTTTGTGAGTCAAGATGGGAGTCAAACTCTTATCTATGTTGTGGTCTATTTAAAGAGACCTTTGGTGTCTCCTTAATATATAGAATCATATGTGGAACCATAGAGAACTAGTGTAGGAAGAATGAGAGAGGAGAGATTATTTGTGTGTATAGAGACTCCTTCGTGAGGTACCTTTATGATATTTTGGTATTTATTCTTCTTTGAATAAATTATTTTTTTTTTCTAATTTTTTATTCTTTCACAGTTATTTTTTCTTGCGATTCTCCATAAATATTTTTTCATTTGGTATTTATTTTGGATGTTGAGCTGATACAATCGATCTACAATATATAGTATGTCTTTCTACACATTGGACAATCTTACTCCATGAAGCTAATTTTGAACATCAAAAGATGACCTTTTGCCATGCACTATTTTGTTAGTAGAATAAATTCATTTCAATTGCTTACATGGCCCAACAAAATATTGTTATTTTCAGAATAAAAGATCAGATCCTTACTAATGCAACAAATTAAAGCACTACAATGTATTATGGAAAAATATGGTTTTAATGTTTTCAATTTAAAATTCTAGCACTCATGATTCAATTTGTCTAATGGAGATGTAAAAGAATTTCATATTAATATTTTATATCAAGGGTCTATTTGGATGGTTAGACCCAAAATCACATAGCATTACTAGGTTCCACTAATGCAATCAGAAAAATCAGCTTGGATTAAGCTTATATTTTCAGATGCCCAAGAGCCTTTGAAGTGGACCAGGCTGAATCCTATATGGAGAAATAAAAAGACCAAACAGGCCCTAAATAGGAAACAAACTGCAAAGAAACAAGGAATCTTGGAATGAATCATGAAATTTAAATCAAGTGCATGATGATAAATGGATGAGATAGAGAGCGAGTTTTACTTAAAATCTAAATCGAAGTGTTTCTTTTCCTTATTATATATTGACCGCTAAATAACATATTTATAGAGTGAAAACCCAAAAGAGCATGCTAACAATTAAAAACTATGTCACGCCCTGAATCCAACCCCCATGTTGACCACATGATACAGCCACTTGAATCTTAGGATAATATCCTAGAGATCATGCAAAGCCTAAATAATGAATAAACGCACAATAATACCGAAGGAGACATATCAATCATAAAAATTCAACTATATTTATCAAACCAATCCAACCTATCACTATTGAATAAGGTTCATAAGATTGAACATTTATTTAATTGGTATCAGAAGATCAACCAACTAACTATTGACTCTGTTGCTCGAACTCCATGTCTAGTCCAACCGATGTTATACATCCTGCAACTCTAAAAGAAAATGAGGGTGTAAGATTTATAGCCCATGGAACCTCCTATACTCACATCAGCATGAATATGGAATATCTTTTAGCAAATATATTTAATTGATAAAAAAATAATAAAATTCATACGTCATCAAATCTGATAATTGAATATATTACCACAATTCTGTTAAACATGTCACATATCACAAATCAATAATTTTCTTCAATAGTAATTTAATGAAATTACTTATCATTAACTAATTAATATAATTATGATCCAAACAATATTATCATTTTGGCACTGGACTAGACCCATGCTTTAGCTTGTGGTAGGCCAATCACACATGATGTTCCTGCCCATGGCTGGCAACCACATCTCAGTCCATAATTGACATCATGAATACCATATTTCATACATATCAGCTAGTCCAAATATTCTCTAATTAAATATAATTCATCATCTTAATTTGACTTCAATATATTGAACTAGTCATAACCATGCTCTAGTCCGTGATATACCAAACACACACCATACTTCCGTCCATGGCTGGCAACTATAAATCATATCTCAATCTGTGGTTGATATGCCATGTTTTACATATGACCGACTAGTCTACATGCTTCTATTTTTTCCACTCTTATAATGATGCAAAATTATGTTTGTCTTTTCAATTTTGGACTAATTACAATCATGCTCTATCCCATGATAAGTTAAACATGATATTGCACCCTAGTCCAAGGCTAACTCAACAAACATGCCATGTTTCTTGCATAGCTAATCTATCCAAATATTGTCCATGCCCCATGTATATTATAAGCATCATTAAAGAGATAAGTTTTAGTAATAAATTATAAAATTATTACTAATGAGTTGACCAAAATTAATTTTGATACTAAAATTATTTTTATCATAAAAAATTTATTTAATAATAAATTTTTTATGATAAATTGAAAAATAGTTATAAAAGATATATATCTTATGGTGAAATCTCATTTTATCATTAAAGATATTAATAAAAATAATTTGTTATTATAATTTCTTATTGTTGTCACTAAATATGAGGCTTTGGTGACTATACTTATATTTTGTTACTAAAAGTTTATCAATAAAAGTCTAAATTTTTATAGTAACAGTCATGATTTAATTTTTGGCATCGAAATAGTCACATTAATGCTACAGCCCATGGTAGGCAAATACAATGTCACACCTCAATTCGAGACTGATCCATCATGCACACCATATTTCTTGCATGATCGACTAACTTAGAGGTTACCCACACCTTATCAATTATGTTAAATTATGACTTTCCTTATTCAATATGACGTTTATAATTTCACATCCATTAATCATAATCCATCTAGCATCAAATCCATAATGCATAATACATGTATCGATATATAAAAATATATATCAATTATGTAATTTATAGATAATTTTCATAATTATGTAGATGATTGTATCGAAGAATCCTCCTACCGATGACTGACTAAAATACTATAAACACTAATTTGCTCCTAGGTTTAGGAACTCGAGGGTAGGATTTTGCTCAATATCTTATTCAGATAATTGCTCACTTACAGAGCCAGACCTCATCATTAGACAATTGAAAACATCCGGGATCCATAGGAAAAAAACTACAAAAGATCAAATTAAATGGTTGCACGATACTAAATGGAGATCCCTGATCACACAACATCAGTCTAGAACCCCCATACCCAAACCTACCAAAACATCTCTGGACCCACTAGTCCACTAGCATTTAGAGAGAGAGAGTATAGATGAAAGAGAAAGAGAAGAGAAAGAATGTTAAGAATTTCTTTTTTTTCCTCATCTCTCTGTTTCTCTATTTTTTTTCTTTCCTCTTCTACTTGGAAAATAGGGGAAGAGAGGAGAATTCTAGGCCGGGCAATTCCCATGGCAACGATCCTTGGTGGCGGCTGCAACTTCCGATAGCGGTAGTTGCAGCTGCCGCAATAAGTCTCAGTGGCTCGATCACAGTCATGTCCGATGCAAGAAGAGAAGAAGAAAGAAAGCAAGGGAAGCATTTTTTGATCCAAAATCCAACAAATCATCGACCAACCCAAGGTGTTAAGGTGGCCTGGAGACTGAAAAAGGAAGAAGAGAAGAGTTTAGATGTCCTTATCTCATCTTCAACAAGAGATCGGTGGTAACTTGCCGAGGGATATTTGATGAAAGCCATGAGAAATCAACGAATCTCATTAGCGATTGATCGGAGACTAGGGGTCTGTTTGGAGTTGTTGCAGCTTTTGATCAAAAATTAGTTTTTAGTAAAAATTGTATTTTGATGTCAAAAGCTGCTTTAGGATAAAGCAATTTTTAATTTGACTGTCAAATCCAAAAACTATTTTGAAGCTGTAAAAATAATCTACTGTATGTTTGGTTAACAGATTCAAAAGCTACTTTTGAATGATAAAATGATCAAAAAAGATAAAAATGATTTTAAAATTGTTTGAATATAAAATTTGCTAATCTAAATGACTTTCAAAATTATTTTTGTGTCATTTAATGAGGATGGAGAAAATTATTTTCATGTCATTAAATGAGGATGGAGATGAGAGGAGATTAAACAAAGAAAGAGTATTGATACATAAAAAAGTTGGTAAAAACAAATATAGCATGGATGGAAATGAGAGGAGATTGATATGAAGAAAAAATGTATCAAGACAATCGATAAAAAAAAATGTAACATGGATGGAGATGACAGGAGCTGATAAGAAAGTCAGATAAAAAGAGAAAAATGAGAGAAGGCTAATAATCCTAGAAGTCGGAAAAAAAAGAGGACATAGATGGAGATGAAAAGAGATTAATCGAAAAGATAGATAGAGATAAGAAAAAAGAAAGAGTCCGACAAGAAAGTCAGACAAAAGGATGAGGATCGAGATAAAAAGATATTAATAATCTTGGAAAGGATGTAGATGGAGATAAGAGGAGACTAAAAATTAAAAAAGAAAAAAGAGACATAAATGGAGATGAGAAGAGATTAATCAGAGATATGGATGGAGATGAGATAAGAAGAGAAAAAAATAGATGTACGAGGGGTATTGAGAGGTAATACATAATTTTTTTAAAAAAAAATTAACTTTCCGCAAACACAATATTTAGCTTGTGGTGCTTCTTCTATAGAAAACGGGGGGAGATCAGCTTTGCATAAACTACGTTTTGAGAAATCTTAAACGTGAATCAGAATTACTTTTGGATTGTATCTAAATACTCAAAATTTCATTTTTAGATTCCAAATAGTTTTTTGTGATTACAAATGCACCCCCAAACATGCACTAGAAGTGAGATGATTAGAGAAAGGAGAAGGATTTTTTATAGACCCATTGTTGGAGTCCAATAGTCCTTCAAAGTCCTTCCAATAGCATCAAAGAAGAAGAAGTGGACTCCCAATTCCCATCGAGAGTCCTGTTCTTTGTTTTCTTTTTATTTTTTTAGGTCACACCAAAATTCATGTAGAATCTGGGCCTATCTGATCTCTAGGGCCAGGTTATTACAAACTACTATAAGATAAAATAAGCAAAATTCTTTGTGCACCATGGACGGTGTAGAAAATCTAATATGGAGTACACTAGCTCATCCGATTGGTCTATGTAGTCACCATTTTCCAATGTGCAATGCCTGTAGATTGACTTTTTTCTTTAAAAATTTTGTATGACGAAAATACCCATCTTTTGAAAAAATTATGACATTCTATGTCCATATTATGATATCCTGTGTCCATAATATACACGGGATGTCATAATTTTTCTAAAGAGTAGGGGTATTTTCATCATTCAAAATTTTCAAATGAAAAAACTGACCTATAGGTATTAAATGCGCGTTGGAAAGTAGTGGGACAAAAATACCCTTCTCATATTATGATATCTTATGCTATATTATGACATCATGGGCTATATTACGCCATAGAATGTCATAATTTTTTTCAAAAGACGGAGATACTTTCATCATATAAAATTTTTAAATGAAAAAATCGATCTACAGGCATTAAATGCGCGTTAAAAAATAGTAACTATATGGACCAATCAGACGAGATGGGGTACTCCACGTTGGATTTTTTATACCTCCCGCGGTGCACAAAGAATTTCTCGATAAAATAAACATATAAATGGACATAATACAGTGTTGATGGTTCTTATGCATGATTTATTGGTATTTTAAAATTATCCTCTTTCTCTCCTTGTGCTGGCACCCCAATAAGGCCCAGGCTGTGCTCTGCTCATGGATGGGATGGCCCATCCAGCACACTTGAGCCCAAAGCTTTTTGAGCGAGCTAGAGCTAAATAAGACTGGGAAAATAGACCTATTTAACAATGAGCCAAGCTCGAGCTTGAGGATTGAAGCTCAATCCGAGCCTGATGGCCCAATTTATTTATTTATTTTATTTTATTTGTTTATATTTGATTTCTTTGTAGACTTAATTGATAATTGTTATTAATATATGAATTTAATGGGATAATAGATATATTATAGATTGTTGGCAATATTAAATTATTCATATTTATCATTTTTAAAATAATTTAAGTATTTCTATTTTTTAAAAAAATAGAAATTGTGATGAAGCTTCAGTGTGACCCGAGATGGGCTTAGCCTTAGAATGTAAGCCTGAAGGTTGTGATCGATTAACATGCACCATAGAATTCGAAATTTTGCTGACAAAATTTAGAACCTGCGCATGATTTTTGAATTATCCTATGTATGTGTATATACATAAACACAAAGATACAGAGTTACATAAACAAATAGATAAATAATATGTGCATATATATGGGATAACTAATTAGTCTACGGGGAACAACCAGCTTGGTTGTTATCAGCTATAAATAACAAAAATAGCACCCCCCCCCCCGTGAAGCACACATAATCTAACATGCATGGCCTTTAGGGGTAAATATATCAACATTTGAAGGAAACGATGGACTTGTTTAGAATTTTCTACTTTTTAAAGGGGAGCTAGAAGTCCACCTTTAGACAGGCTGACATTTAACATCTAATCCTTGTCGACCCAGCATTTTATTATGAACTCCTTATTTTTATTAGTAATTTCATTTATAATTCTTGATGAATAGAAGTGTGTATAAAATAGTAATGCCTATGTACAGTAGCAGGTGTAATTGCATGGACGCAAGGTCTATCAGATGAATATATTAATATGTTAATTACTTATATATTCCATAAATATATATTTATTAATCGTATGAATTATTAATTAATCCCACTAAAATAAAATAAATGTTATCATAAGATTAATATTTTGTTATACTTTAATGTATTATTATATGTTAATATTTATTTGATTAAATAGAATTAATATGTTCAATAATTTTATCATGTAAATATAAAGTACAATATTGTCTTTCTATTATAATTAAAAAATATAATGGAATAATATTATGAAAATAATAAGGGATTGTAATATTGAAGAGAACAACTTACCACACTACCGATTGGAACATTCAAAATTTCTGTATTCAACTTATCAAATTCTGAGTACCGATCACTAAAATAAGTTATCTCTATGTAAATGCAAAAGGAAAATCAAGGATTAATCATCTAATTTTGGAAACTAATGCTCTTCAGATCCAAGATTCATAATTATAAGTCAATGGACATGAAATTATCAGTGGGGCAAACAAATGAAATCCAGTGGATAGAAACAAGGCAAGATAAGTGCCGCATATCTCAAATTACCATTTTTTCAAGCCCTTGAACTTCTTATATGCCAACGCCCTTATTGATAAGGCATCAATTGCAAATATACATTCAATAAACAATACACTTCAAAAAACAAACCTGTCATTCAAATATCTTGGAATACCTCTGCACTTCAAAAAACCACGAGCATCAGACTGGCGTTTTCTTGAAGAGAAAATTGAGAGGAAACTTACATCATGGAAAGGAAAACTTTTTAACTATGGCCGGTAGATTAACGTTGATAAATGCTGTATTGAGCTCAATCCCGGTGTATTGGATGTCCGTAATGCAATTGCCAACAGCTGTGATCGGAAAAATTGATCGCATCAGGCGGAACTTCCTTTGGAAAGGAAACCATCAATGTTGCGGCGGGCACTGTCTCGTAAGCTGGGAGCATACATGTAGACCTAAGCATTTGGGTGGTCTTGGTATCATTAACTCACAGCTCTTCAACAAATGCTTGCTATCAAAGTGGTGGTGGAGATACTTTCGAGAACCGAACAGACCTTGGAGAAAGCTAATACACAAACTTCACTTTGCTGATACACCTCCTAGTCAACTAAGCATCAAGTCTCTAAAGTTTGCTTCACCCTATTGGAGAAGTGTCATGAAGACACGAGACTGGTTTTTCCTAAGCATCCATTTTAACGTTGGCAAGGGTGATCAGGTGGCGTTTTGGCATGATATATGGGTTAGAGACCAACCTCTTAGAGTAAGGTTCCCTCTGGCATTCCTCTTCTCCAAGCATTCAACACTCTCAATAGTAAGTTATCTTCAAGAGGCAGAAACTGTTGCAATTAGCAATCTTTCTCCCAACTCAAGACTTTATACAAAAATTTCTGAATTGCAAAACAGCATGGACTCAATATCTCTATCCTTGGAGGAGGACTCAGTTTTATGGAAATGGAGTAGCAAAAACACATTCTCGGTGCAACACTATTACAAGTTCCTGAGCAATGGTGGGATTCGCTCAGCATTTGGAGTTATAAACTGGAAGATCCCAATCCCAGAAAAGGTAAAATTTTTTAATTGGCTTGCTTTCAAAAATAAATTACTCACAGCTGAGAACTTAAAGAAGCAGAAGTGGAAAGCACCACAATATTACCTGTTGTGTGGTGAAGAGGATGAAACAGCGGACCACATCTTCCAAACGTGCAAGTTTACAATGATGGTGTGGCAACAGATCTTGTGTAGGGTCAGGTCAACCACAATGCCGATATCTGTTGAAAATTATTGGAACGAGTGGAGGAATAGAGTCACAGATAAATGGGAAAGAATGGCATGGGACTCTTTGTTCTCAACCTGCTGTTGCTGCATGTGGCTTGAACGGAAAAATAGGATCTTTAGGCAGGTGGCCACTGCACCCTCATCTCTATTTCAAAACATAAGAAGCCTGTATCAAAACTGGATGGAAATCTGCAATGGGAAAACTAAAGAAAATTCAGTTAAAATCCACAGCATACTATTCAATGATGCGGGCACAAATCCATCGGGAACTTAAACGCCAACAGAGGATGAAGTAAGGATACGGCAAATGAAGGAGGAACTGCAATCTCTGTAGAAGACTCAACACAGTGCTAGCGTTAAAAGGCTGGAGGAAGAGCATAGGAGCTTCGGCAGCTTATGTACAAGTTCGGTATGAACGCTGTGCAGGTCGTTATACCCCTATAAATATTCAGCAACAGGCCGTAGCATAGGAGCTTCGGCAGCATCTGAAAATATCCAGTATGTGCGTTGTACAGGGTAGTTTCAGACCTGTAAATATTCAGCAACGGGCTTTTTTGGTAAAGGGTTTTCAAGTGCCAGGAAGGGATGAGATATTTTGTGCTGGGACCCATGGTTCACCCACGAGCTGATGAGACCACGTTCTACAGCATCACATCTCTGGGGATAATTCAATAATCCGAAAGCATTATGCTTGTGTTCAAAATACAAATCTGCAGTGGTACTTGAAACCTGTCTCTGAAAACCTGTCACCTGGAAACCTATTACCTGGGCACTTGAAAACGTAACCTGAAAACCTATAATTGAACTCTGCAAACCTGTTTTCAGCTCTATACTTTATTTTGTTTGGACATGAATCCAGCCTCCTCAGCTTGATTCATCCTGCATCTGTAAATATTCTATTCCACTAATAAAATTAGGGTGGTATAACCTCCCTGCTCATCAAAAAAAAAAAAAAACAATACACATTATTATGGTCATATATTATTGAAACATAGCTTCAATACTCACCAACAACTGGAGACACTACTTTAAGTAGTTTATTACCAATTAGGACATCTCAAATGTCTAATGCCAGAGTATGATATTTTTGGCCTAATTCCATATATCAATAACTAAATTACAGACAAGTAGCAGATCAAACTTCCATTGTAATAATGGTAACCCAACTGCAGGATTGTGAAATAGTTGGAAGCACCTTTACTTTTTCATCATTCAAGGTCATATCATCTCAATTTATCCATTTTTTTGTTCAATAAATCACAATATGAATTCTTCGACTTTCTATACCATGGCATTTATTTCTGATCTTAGACTCCGGTTTCTAATTAATCTTGACCCCTCAAAAAAAAAAATCTTCTTCACCATCTAAAATCCATGTCTACACTCAGCCAAACACAAGTAACACATTTGGAATCCTCTAGAGATATTCAAGAAACACATGCTCTAAGGTTGGGATTAGCAGCGGAGTAGATATGAAATTATAAGCTTATAAAATCTCCAAAGAACGCAATTATCACATTAGGAGAAAAAACTGAGAGCAAAACTAACATTCAATTCAGTCCGGTAATCCAATTTCTAAGTTGGATCAATTAGACTGCCAACAAAGGAAAATTAGTGGGTAACAAAAGAGGGAGAGATACCTGATTCACAGAATTCATGATTTCATGGCCGACATTGTCGGCGGGATGATGGTAGCTCACAATCTGGAAGGAAACTAGCTAGTAGGGAGAGGGGAGAAGAGAGATAGAGTAGGGGCCAGGATGATGATGATGAGGAGGAAGCTAACAGAGGAGGAGGAGAACACATGCAGAAGAGTTCAGGAGAGAAGGCGGATGATGCTGACAAAGGATAAGGAAGATATTGACGAGAAGTAGTGGAGCTCGGAGGAAGAGGATGAGGTCGATGTTGGATCATGTGTCCGGCGGCGGAGCTTGGGGAAGGAGAAGCAAAATTAGGGATTTAGTAGATTGGGCCAGTGGGGTTGGGAATCGAGTTGATATCATTTGTTTGACGTCCGTTGAAGCTTATGAGCTAGCATTGTCAACTAACAATGCTAATTAGCGGCGCTTTTATTCCAATTAACAGATGGCGCTAACAAAAAATCATCGTGGAAGGTCATATTAATGTTGACGATGCTTTTAAGCATAGTTAAGTTTCCACACTTTTTAAAAGTGTCACTATTCATGTGTGTTATTATGCAGCAACCGATGCTTTCCACAAGCGTTGGCATATTAGAATTGGCTAATATATTTTTTACTATAGTGTAAGTGAATCAAAATGCACAATCACAGGACTTAGTGACATGATTATATAAAAAATAAAGAGATTAATAAACAACTTGAATAAAAGCAACCAAGTGTAGAAATGATTTCATAATGATTTAAATCGAGACCCCAAAAAATACTAGTGATAGTATATTACCTGCAATTTAATTTCATTGACTTGGAATTCTTCGTGTCAGCAAAAACAGTAAATTTTGTCTCTCAAGTTTTTGCTATCTTAAAAATAATATTTTTTTAAAATAATTTAAAGATTCTTTGTGGTGTATATTCACTTGAGCTCCCTATCTACTAATAATCTGATAAAAAAAATATAATGATAATTAAATAATTTGAATATAAATATTATTGTTGATTAGTATCATTAGTTGTACATTTTTTTCTTTAACTCATGCTGCCATCACTGTCTTTTTCCCAGAGCTAGAACTAGGCTCGGGTCTGTCCAAAGCCCATTGGGCTGAGCCAACTTCAAATCAAGTTTTGGGCTCAATCCAAAATAGTTTAGGTTGGATTTAGGCTAAATATAGGATCCGTTTGTCTTTTGGGTTGGATTTGGACATATCTTCGGCCCGACTCGGGCTTGAGCCCAAATTTTAACCTGATTATAGGTTCGAATTTTTGACCCGAGCCCAGTTTCCTACTTAAATTGATTTAAGCTCAATTAAATGGCCTGAGTTAACCCAAGCTTATATATTAGCCAATTAGTATTAGCTAACTGATTTAATCAATTAGCCAAATTTTAAGGCTTCCAATGTTCACTGTTACCCTTCCATCTTCGGTCTTTCTCCCAACTTCTCCCATCCCATCGAAGTCTCAAAGAGGAAAAAAATCCTAACCCCTGGCTATGGCCGTCGACCATTGTCGTCTTCCATCTTCCCCAATCGTCGAAATCTCGGCCTTTTTTCTTCCTCCATCGACCATCCCCACCTCTGATCTTCTTCCATCTTTTTCCATTGGTTATTGCTGATGCAATGATGCTACTCTTCTGTCTTCCCATCTTCGACCATCGCCTTTCACCATTTTAGATATGGATCCTATCCAATCCCCCTTCTTCTAGACCTCTGATCTATCACTACTAAAAAATAGGGCTACGGCAGTGGTTGCAAACCGCTGCCCTAGCTCAAAAATTGCTGCCGTAGCCTACGATAGTAGTTAGACAACCATTGCCACTATGACCATCACTGTAGGCCTATGGCAGTAGTTTTTAGGGATGCGGCAGCGGTTGTATCAACCATTGCCATAGAAGGATATGGCAGCGATCTTGCAATCGCTGCTATAGTAATCGCTACCGTAGAGGCTATGACAGTGGTTATCCAACCGCTGCCATAGTATCTATGACAGCGGTTGTCCAACCGCTGCCATAGCTAATCTACAGCAGCGGTTATGCCAACCACTGCCGTAGACACTATGGCAACAGTTGCCAAACCACTACCGCAGTCTTTCATCGATCAAAATGGCCAGTAGGTAATGGATGATGGTCGATCGATGGGAGGGGGCGATGGCGGTGGGGGGCAGGAGGCGATTGGGCCCATCGGGGAGGCAGGGTCATCGACAACCGTTGGGTAGCGACGGTGGTGAGCCCACCTGTCGAGGCAGCGGTGGCGATGGGCCCACCCACCAGGGTGATGGTGGGGGGTGGCTTGGCCGACGGGCGAAGACGGCACCAACGGTGGCAGCTGACGGGCGGTGGGGCTCGGATGGAGAGAGAGAAAGATCACGAAATGCTCAAGTCCATGCTGTAGCTAGTTGAAAACCTAAGTCATTATATACAGGTCATTCATTTCTTTCACAATCGATATGGGACTATCACAATCAACTATAGGTTGGACCTACCGTATGGTTATAGATAACCACTGCAATAGGTCAACCTATGGCAGCGGTTATCGGTAATCGCTACTGTAAGTCCTATCTATAGCAGTGATTGATGATAACCACTGCCATAGGTAGAGATATGGCAGCAGTTATACCTAACCACTGTCATAAATATGATATGGCAGTGGTTAGTAGTCACTGCCATAGACCTATAGCAGCGGTTATTACGCAACCGCTGCTATAGAGGCAGAATATAAATTTTTTTTTATTTTTTTTGAATATGATATAATTTTAAAATTTAAAATCTATCTTCACTATTCATTATCTAAATAATTATTATTAGAGTATCATCACAAAAAATTACCTCGACCCGACAGTCCTAGATATGTTGATCATTAAAATTTGATTTCGATGGCCATGAATGGCCGCATGATGATCTGATAGATAGAGACCATTGATGGGTCTAAAAATTTACGATGATGATCTCAATGATATTTGTATTATACTATCAAAATTTTACTTCAATCAGACATCATTATCATGATCAATTTAGCATAGGATGATTTAGACCGTTAAATAAAAAATAAGTGATGAAAAGATCAAACGGTATCCGATTATGAGATAATTTTTTAAATAAATGATCTTTGCTATTATTTTGATCATTTATATGGTGATGATCGTAAAATTCAAACCACACGTATATGAACGATCTAAAACTATATATCATTTGCTACTCATTCTTAAATTCTTTATATAATTGTACTTGTGCTTTTGTAGGATGTACTCAAGTGGATTTCAACATATATGCACGGTTTTAATTTTATGATCACCACTGTATAAATGATTAAAATACTAACAAAGATCATTTATCCAAAAAATCATCTCAATCGGATATCGATTGACCTTGTGATCACTCATTTTTTATTTAATGGCCAAAATTATTCTGTACTAAATTGATCATGCTAATGATATCTGATTGAAGTAAAATTTTGTTAGTATGCTATAAATATCATCAAGATCATCGTCGTGATTTTTTAGATCCATCAATAGTCTCTACCTATCAGATCATCGTACGATCGTTCATGACCATCAAAATCAAATTTTAATGATCGACAATACTAGGACTATCAGATTGAGGCGGTCTTTTGTGAGGATACTCTAACGATAATTATTTAGATAATGAACAGCAAAGATATGCTTGAAATTTGATTTCACTATTACAGGTTTACGTAATCATCCAAAATTATTTATAAGTGTTGTCTAATTTTTTTTAAAACTCCAATTTGAGGGGTAAAATTATCATTGCAGCCACGTAGATCTCAAAAAGTTATATAAAATTAAAAAAAATCACTAAAATCTGACTTCTAAATCGAAAATTATGGAATGATAAAATTTTTACCTACGACAGCGGTTATAGTAACTACTACCGTAGGTCTGACCTACCACAGCAGTGGTTATCTGTCACTACTGCCATAAGTTATACCTATCATAGTAGTTATAATAACCGTTGCCATGGGTCCGACCTATGGCAGTGGTTATCCGTAACCGCTGCCGTAGGTTATGCCTACCGTAACGATTACGGATAATCGCCACGTAAGTCTGACCTACGGCAGCGGTTACGAATAACCACCACCGTAGATTCTATGATAATAGTTTTTACCTACGGCAGTAGTTATGAATAATTGCTGTCGTAGGTTCTATGGCAGCAATTTTAGAAATTGCTACCGTATAAGTGCTGCCATAGTTTTTTTCTGTAGTAGTGTATGTATTCTTCAATCCCTATTCCCTTTTCCTCTTGAGATTAAGATTTTGAAGTTGGCCGTTAGTGTTCCTCTGGTCTTCACCCCTCATAGGTTGGCCATCAGTATTCCCTCATCACCGTCATTCAATCTCGATCGCTGTCACCTAATCAATCATCATAGGAGGTACCTCACTATCTCTTGCTAACTAGAATGGAATGCCTTTGTTGGGAAGAATGTTACACATATTGATGTATATATAAATAGAACTCAGCCAAACATGTATAGTTATTTTGCTGTAAACATAATACTTCAGCAAAATAAATCATTTTAAGGGAGTTGGCATCATACGGTAGAATAGATATTTTGGTGCCTCAATAGACAACAAAAATAAATTCTACATATATATGTCCATCATTATGTATCATTAGTTTGTACAAAAAATAAAAAAAATTCTCATGACCATGATCATGATTTATTTTTGCTTATTCAATTAGAAAAATTAATGTGATGCCTTTCGGATGACTGTGAATTCCTTTTGTTTCAGTGACCAGTTTTTATATACTTTAAATATCTAGAAAAGATGCAAATTAGATCCATCGTGCAAGAGAAACAAGATTTTATGTTAGGACCTAATGTGATTCACCATGAGATTTTGGATTCATGCAGGGTTTTGATGTTAAGCCCATTGTAAATCTTAACTGTTGTGAAACACAGGTGTATGGGCATGCACAAGTTTTCATAACTTGACATGCCAATGTTGTGCCCCCCATAGAATGTTTTTTTTAAAGATTGATGCCTTCTGAAGATGCACCTATTTTTTTCACAGTATAGTGACCCACTTCATGTTTCTAAAATTTTAAATTAGTTTTAATAACATGATAATTAGATTTTTTTTTTTTTTTTTGGAACAATAAATCATGGATCCTTGGATATGCATTATAGGGAATTGTTCATTGACCATCGCATTGGGCCAACTTGAGCTAAGGTTATAGCCCACAGGGGAATTTAAGAGTCCACCATAATGATCCATAGAACCATTTTTTTTAATATCCAGCCCCAATCCTATCCCTCCCCATTTTGAAATGCCAACTCTACGCTTCTCCATTCCTTATCCACCAACTCCGAAGGAAACGGATCTCTCTCTACAAAGTAGGGATGGATTTTCTTGTGCCATTATATGGTAAGCAGCAACTTGCACTATTGTTTAGAAATGAGTTACACTGATGGTTGAACATCATTATGCATTCTTAAAGTTAGTATTTTTATTATTTGCTACTTCATTTTCATTCTAAAAATTAATACTTGTATTGATTGCTACTTAATTTTCATTCCATTCATTCTTAGATGTAAAGAGATATATATTCTATAAATATTGATTTTGTAAATATTGATTTTTTTTAGTAATTTATGTTGTTATTTGGATATATTGTTTTATTAATGTCTCATTCTAAAATGGATGAAAATGAAGCCATTGAATATATAAAAGATGAGGATGATAAAGATGAAGATACCACTGAAGCTATTGAAAATGACAAAGATTTAAAAAAAAATCTTGGATATAGAATCACTTCATTGAAGAAAGAAAATCTAACGGATCAATAGTTATATGTAAATATTATAAAAATGTATTAAGTAGTAGTACTAAAAAAGGAACAAGTCATATAAAATGGTATCTTAAAAATATTTATAAAAAATATCAAAAAATCTAATTAATCAAATAATTATAGTAACAAGTTCAAAAAGATCCGATGAAGTCTTTTAAATTCAATCAAGAAGAGAGTAAAAAATTTTTTATAAAATTTATCATACATGTCGAGCTTCTGTTTCGTATTATTGAGCATCATATTTCTTCAGATTTTATAAGATCTGTCTAGCTGTTGTTTAATATTATTATTCGTAAGACAGTAAGAAATAATTGTATAACTTTGTACCAAGCATAAAGAAAAAAATTATATGATACATTTAAGAAATTAAATTCTCAAATTAGTTTCACTATTGATATTTGGATATCAAATTAAAAAATTGATTATATTTTTCTCACAGCACATTATATTGATTTCGAATTTATTCTATATTAAAAGATAATTAGTTTTAAGAAACTAGCATACCCTCATACAAGTTTTGCAATTGAAGATGCTATTGAAAAATGTCTTCTTGAATGAAAACTCGATTCTAAAATATGTACTATTACTTTAGATAATTGCTCTACAAATGATGCTATAATTAGAAGGATTCAAGATCATTTTTGTTATGAAATGTTATTTAATGGAGAGCATAGTCATATTAGATGTTGTACATATATATTAAATATTATAGTTCAGGATGGGATGAGATAATTCATGAAGTCATTGAATGCATAACAGAGATTATTAGATATGCATCTGTATCCCCATCTTGAATGCAAAGATTTAATGAAATTACACAATATATAAGACGTCCTATTAAAAAAGGATTCACTCTAGATGTTGCTACTAGATGAAATTTGACTTATGAAATGTTGACTAATGCAATTACTTATAAAGATATTTTTATTAGATGTACAATCAAGCATTCATGTGTACACCCCAGCAACGATAAATGAAAACAAGCTGATGTAATTCTTAAATTCTTAAAAGAACTTCTAAATACCACTAAAATATTTTTTGGTTATAAGTATCCCATGTCTAATTTCTACATAAAAAAAAATTTGGAGAACTAAGACTTTATTGATATATGGGAGCATTGATACTAATGATATACTGAAATAATTAACAAATAAGATGTAAAAGAAGTTCAATAAATATTGATCTTAATGCAATATTTTATTGATCATTACTTCTATTTAATTTGGATCTCAGATCAAAGTTGATATTTATAGAGTTTTATTATCAAGTGACATTTCATACTTATCTTTATAAATTTTATAATAAGTATGCAGATGCAACAAGAGTGCAGGCTTTTGTAGGTTCACGTAAGCTAACAGCTAATTTTGATAGACAAAGGAATATAAGTTTAGTTTCTTCTTTTAACTGGAGTAAAATAAAATTTGTATAGATTTTATCCAGTTTAGAAATCGAAGTTCTTTGAAAAGACCAAAGAGATCAAAGCTAAATAGTTATTTGGATAATGATACACTTTTTAACTTAAGGGATAAGCAATTTGATATCTTGGTATATATGGTGGAAGAGTAATGCAGTTGTCTATCCTATATTATCGAGAATGGCTCCAGACATTCTTGCTATTTCAGTCTCTACTGTTACATTGGGCATTCAGTACTAATGGTAGAGTTGTGGATTAGTATCGAAGTTTATTGAATCTATCTATGATCGAGACCTTAGTTTGTACCTAAGATTGGCTTCATGAAGAATATGATGAAGATATATAAATATTTTAAATTTATGTTATATTTTTTATTTACTATAATATTTATATTTTGAAGATTTTTATGATTGATATATATGTTAACAGTTACAAGTAGCTCGAATTTTTTAAAGTTAAATGCGGACGATAGTACCTCGGAGCGAGCCGATCGAGCAGTAAAGTTAGGACATAGATATAATATTATGTAACTACCTTAAAATTTATTTTAATCCATATCAAGTTGTACATTTTTTATCTTTAAATTTTTTTTTTAATTATTTAGTTTATTCTAAATGCAGATTTTCATGAGAATAGATGAATGAAAATGGAGAAAAAATAATTTGCTGAAGTTCAACTCATGTGAAGAATTTTAAAACATGTGAATTTTCATTTGTCTGGAATTTCTTGTTTATCTTTTTCACTCATGCAGGCCACTTGGATATATTCTTCTGCATGCTCTCTCAGACTGATCGATCGTTAACTAACCATTGCCACTTTTGTTTTGAGGCAATAATTTTATGGACAGAGGATAAGGTTGTAAGTTTTGATCATATTCTTTATCATATGTTCCTCATGACTCATAAGTGTCTTTGGGTTGCGTGTTTGAAGGTTAAAATGTAATTCTCATCCATATTTAGTTCCAGTAATTTGTGCTTTTTAGCTGCTGTTTGTTTCTCAACGGTTCTCCAGTCCTGGTTCTTAAGTTCTCAGCCTCACTTTGCCATGGGGGTCTTCTGTTTATTCAATTTGTTTGCTGTCTGTTTGTTCAATTTGTGTAAAAGAGGAAAGTCCCAAAACGAACTGCGTATATTTACATATGGTGGCAGTGAAAACAAAAGGAAGCCGAAACTGCTGACAAAACTTCTGAGATGGTAGGACGCTACGAATAAACAGCAAGCTATAGGAGAATGATAAATAGGCCAGATTGAACAAATTCCAACAGGCATTAGTGTAGCAAAAGACGGATCATGCGGTAGACTCTACTGTTGAAATATAATACGTGACCAACTAATTTTTCCTCCTCCAATCTTACCATGTTCTGATCCTTGTAAAATTAAGAAGGAAGCAGCTGCAAAGCAAAGCCCAAGCAAACTCAGAAAATATAGGTGAATAATAGACAATACTAATTTTATAACTAAAAGCCTTTGGAAGACAGATGTTGTAGAATGCTGGTGGACTATGAGTGAAGGCCCATGAAAACATGTAAAGAAACACTTGCTGACTGAAGATAAGAACAGGAACACATCCAAACAGGTTGGGCGTGCTCAGGCTTGGGCTGGCCAAGTGCCTACAATCTAACCGACCTGAATCCATTCGGCCCGGGCTCAAGCTTGGGTCCGATCAATTGCAAGTGATCTGAGCCGTCCCAGTTAGGTTCGGGCAGGCTCAGGCTTGGGCCCTGGGCCAGGCCGGACTTGGGCTTCAAATTCTAATTTTTGGGCTTAAACTCAGCCCAAAACTTAAAAAAATTTTGAGCCGGGCTCAGGTAGAGGTGTTGTTCGGCCCAGCTCAGCTCATTTCCAGCTAGCCCTACTTCTTCCATCTGAAAACATTTTCCACAACGATCCAACCCCTTCAATGAATAAGAAGTCAATCCCTTCTCAATAACGTCACCATCCCTTCTCTCTTGTAAACAGCAAATCAGAATTATTTTGTCAAGAACTGACATTAATGAAACAGTAATCAAGCCAGCATTAATCAAAAATATTTTACTATGTTTAAAATGGATCCATTTTCCTGCTTACAGAGTTGCATGGTTGGGATCCGCAGACCTCCTCTCAAGGCAAAGAGGAAGAGAACAAAAGTGAATAGTAAAAAATAAGGTGTCGTTCTGTATTCCGTGAAAATAAAACACCCTCATTTATTAATATACAATGGTCATTTATCGAGTATGAGCATTGGCTTGAGCATAAACACTGGTATAAAGCCTATTCATTATCTTCTTTATTTTAAAAAATATATCATCTTTAAAATAATATTTTTTATTAATTATATAATTATTTAGAAAATAATATATTTTTATGAATATATAAAATATTGATTTTATTAAGAAGTAATTTTATTAAGTTCAAATAGACTTATATTTTATTAATATAAAAAGTGATTAGTACCATTAAACTTGAACAAAAGAATAATTAATAAAAAATGATTTTAATATTTTAATATTTTCACTTTAGTATTGTCCAAGAGTCGCATAGAATCTAGAATATATGTTTTCGGATAAACATAGGATAGATGTTTATAATAAGATTTAAGTGGCTATATATTTATCATGATTGGTGTATAGATATATTGAAATTTATGTTTGAAATGATTATCAACTTGATATCATCTGGCAATGGCTAGAAAAAAACTATTAATTCAATTTGATAGGATTTAAATTGACAGGATTAAGCTTCGAACTCAAATTTTCAGGCTCGATTCAACCGAACTCCTAATCCAACCACCTACGTCGATCCACAATCATCCAGTTTAATAATTAGCTAATCCATTCACATCTCTAACCACTTGTATGGATAAATATTATGCCTACACTAGAGTGTTACATAAAACACCACCACTAAGAAAGATGGTCTCATAATCCAAGCATAGTGATTTTAGAAGGAATGCAATAACTATTAGGATCGAAAAGCCTAACACAAAATCTAATAGTCATCATTAATGACATTTCTAAACTTATCTCTAACCTCATCAAGAGCCACCCTATATTTGTTTCTTATGTGCGTATAACACATTTAGTTTACCTTCAAATTTTAGCAAGCTTGATATATATATTTTAGAGTTTTAAATCCCTAACAGTTCCACCAAAAGTTGGATTTTTTTCTTCCGTACATGTTTTACAATCCTATTATTAATACAGCATGATAAATAAACAAAGTTTATGCATATTAAGTGCCCCAAAAAATTTTCCATAGTTAAGAGCCTTAATCAAACCTAATATCTATCTTTTTTTAATTTTTAAATCTCCAAAAATTTTATCTAATTTTGGACTTTTTTCCTATTAGAATCTTAGAATAAATAAGGGAAGAGACCGCTTTTATATTTATTGCACATCAAAAATTTATCTTCATATTTGATGAATGGATATACTATGTATAAACATTCCAAAGATATACCATGCACATAGAAGCGACCCCACTCGATGGACCGTGACAAAGACCACGATAAAAATTTTGTGGACCACATCCCACGCTTGTGGATCGATTGGTCGGTCTACCGTGCACCAACTAGTTAATTGGGTTTAGGTTCGAGCTAATTTGATCTGATTTTGAGCCCAATTTGGCTTGGAGTTGAGCTCACTTTTATCTCTTAATTCATGGTCTATTTTAAGTCTGATTTGCTCCAAATTTGAATCATTTTAACTCTCGAATCAAGCTCTTTCTATTGACAACCATCTTTCCTGCAAAAGATAAATAAAAGCATCAATTATTAAAAAATAAAGATAAATTAATTAATAAATTGATGCTTTTATTAACATGTTTATGGTATTTATCACACCCTCCAATTTGAACTTTGCTCGTCCTCGAGTAAAGAAAGAATTTAGAGCTAAATAACATTTAGCTTAAAGTTTCAAGTTTCACCCGACAATTTTCAAAATGGCTATTGAAGTTTGGTAGAGAGTGAGTGAGGTATGTCATTGGGATAAATAGTACTAATCAATATGAAAGTTAAGCTAAGAATATTAATTTTTTTCTGAATTTTTTTTTAAATTACCCGTCTTTATCTCTAAATCATCTACTTTCATATGGACAAGTGTCGTATTACTTCCATCTTTCATTTATTGATTTTTTTTCGTTCTCTCTTTTTTTATTTTTTTAATATTATACCGCTATTGAGTGTCTTAACCTCTTAAGCTTTCTATCTAACACATGTAGTGAATTTTCATCCAATAACTCTCAAATCAGTTGGCTTTAAGGCATTAGGTATAAAATATCCCGCAGATATACTTGCTCGAATCAAACAGACTATGAGTTAAGACTAGCTTTACAATAAAAATTTTTTGCCCTTTATATCTTTTGACGTGAAACTCAATACTTGCTTAGGCAAAGAGGTCCAATTACTCAATATAAAGTTTTTAAATTTTTTTTTATATATATAAAGAATCGTATAGTTATTCTATACAAGTCCATATGAAGCAAACTCTTTTTTGATGCTGGTAAGAGAAATTAGAAGTATTCTAAAAAAATTTATTTATATTCTAAACTTAACTATTCATTAAATTTTCTTAATACTTAATCCCTCGATATCTCACAAACTCTCTAATTTGTGCATTAATTTTTTCCAAAAAAATTTTGCTTGATTTTACTTAAATCTGTAACCTAATCAGGCACCTTAATGCTAAATACTAATTTATTCGAAGACTTTAATTTTTTTTTATTTTTTAATTATCTTTACCTCTTAACTTAATTTTTATTGTCCTCAATAGAGTAAGAAAAAAATAGAGATAGATAAATAAAATAAAAAGAGATACCATCTAGACTAAGTATACTCGTTCATTGATAGGTGCTTTCACACAGAATGGTCCATTATTTAAAAAAAAATCACTAAAATAGAAGATTATAAAAAATTAAAAATTTTGGTTGCCTCTCAAAAAGTTTCAAGTTTCAAATCTTCATCCGGACTAAATCTGTGATCCAGAATCAGTCAGTATAAATAAGCTCATGGAGAACCATGGCCTCCTCCTCAACTTCAGTAGACAACTCCAAGAATGGTTTCAATCATTGTCCATTTACTTTAAAAATAGCACCATTGCTTGGATTCTTGATCTCTACAGCCTCATAAGAGAAAACTTCTTTTACTATATAGGACTTTGTCCATTTAGACCTAAGTTTTTCATGAAATAAATTAGCCTATAGTTATACAAAAGAACTTTTTGATCAAGAGAAAATAATTTTCTAAGGATTGCTCGATCATGAAATATTTTAGTTCATTCTTTATATATCTTAGCATTTTCGTATGTCTCATTCTTGATTTCCTCAAGTTCATCAATTTGTAGCTTCCTATATTGTCCAGCCTCGTCTAGATCTATATTCAACTTTTTGATGGCCCACATAGCTCTATGTTCAAGCTCTACTGACAAGTGACATGCTTTATCAAACACAAGCCTATAAGGAGATTTTCTTAAGTTGGTTTTGAAGGCAGTGCGATATACCCAAAGAGCATCCACTAGCTTTAATGACCAACCTTTTCTATTAGTGCTCATAGTTTTCTCTGGGATTTGTTTGATTTGGCGATTTGAAACCTCTACTTGCCCACTAGTCTGAGGGTGATAGGATGTGGCCAATTAACGGGTGATGTTGTATTTCTTCGTCAAGAATGCAAAGGATCGATTACAAAAATATATTTTCTGATCATTTATAATGGCTCTAGGGATTTCAAAACAAAAGAGAATGCTTTCTTTTAGGAATTTGACAACAACTTTGCTATCATTGGATCAACATGGCATAGCCTCTACCGATATGGGCATGTAATCGACAGCCACTAAGATATATTTATTCTCTAAAGAGTTTGAAAGTGGTCCCATGAAATCGATACCCCACACATCAAAAATTTCAACAACTAGGATCGAATTTAATGGCATCATGTCTCTTTGTATGATCCATCCTACTTGTTGACACCTAGTGCAGTTTTTACAGTACTCATGTACGTTCTTGAACAGATTTGATCAATAGAATCCATATTGAAGAACTTTTGTGATAGTTTTTTTGGATCCAAAATGGCCACCACAGACTTGGTCGTGACAAAAGGATAGGATACTTTTGATCTTATGATTCGGGATATATCTTCTAATGATTTGATCAGAATATTATTTAAACAGATATGAATCATCCCAAATAAAATACTTTATTTGGACAAAAAATTTATGTTTGTCCTGAGTGGTCCAGTGAGAGAGAATCCTACCAGTGGCTAAGTAATTGATAATATCAGTGTACTATGATTTTTTAGTCATGGACATGAGTTGTTCATCAAGAAAAAACTCTTCTATTGATAGTTCGTCAAAGGGTGCATCGTTCAATTGGGACAGGTGATCAGCCACTACATTTTTGATTCCCTTCTTGTCTCTGATTTTTAGATCAAATTTCTGAAGAAGCAAAATTCATCGGATCAAGCATGCTTTGGCATCTTTCTTTGTTAAGAGATATCTAATGGCTGAGTGATCAGTATATATAATAACATGTGACCCAACCAAATAATATCTAAACTTTTCGGGGGTAAAGATGATAGCCAAGAATTCTTTTTCAATGGTTGAGTAGTTGAATTGCGTATCATTAAGGATTCTACTGGCATAGTAAATGACTCACGGTAGCTTATCAATTCTGTCTTAAAACGGCTCTGATGGCATGATCAGATGCATCACACATGAGTTTGAAGGATTAAGTCTAATCGAATGGGTGAATGATGGGTATGGATATCAATATCTTTTTAAGATACTCGAAAGACTTAAGGCACTTAGAAGTAAAATTAAATTTAGCATCTTTGGCAAAAAAATTAGTTAGTGATCGAGCTATCTTGCTAAAATTTTTGATGAACCTCCTATAGAAGCCAGCACGTCCTAAAAATGAGCAAATTTTTTTGACTAATTTGGGTGGTAGAAGATTTATAATCAGATCTACTTTAGCTTTATCTACTTCAATGTCCTTTGAGATAACATGGTCAAGTACTATGCCTTCTTTGATCATGAATTGATATTTTTCCTAATTAAGCATTAAGAATTTTTCTTTACAACTTTCTAAAACTAATCTTAAGTGATGTAAGCACTCAGAGAAGATGGAGCCAAAGATGAAAAAATCATTCATAAATATTTCTAAAAATCTCTTCATCATATTAGAAAATATGCTGACCATGTACCTTTGAAAAGTAGATGGAGCATTACATAAACTAAAGGACATGCGTCTATAGGCAAAAATTTCAAGTGGATAGGTAAATGTGATCTTTTCTTGGTCCTCTGGTGCTATAGAAATTTAGTTGTAGCCAAAATATCTATCAAAAAAATAATAGAACTCATGTCTGGCTAATCTTTTCAACATCTAGTTAATGAATGGTAGAAAAAAATGATCCTTTCTTGTGGTTGCATTCAATTTTCTATAATCAATATAAACTCTCCATCCAGTTTAGACTCTAGTCGGTACTAACTCATTTGCTTCATTTTGGACTACTATTATCTCTAACTTTTTAGGCACCACTTGAATTAGACTAATTCATGAACTATCTGAAATGGGATAGATAATTTCATTGTCTAGTAATTTGAGAATCTTTTTCTTCACTACTACTTCATAGTTGGGTTAAGTCTTCTTTGGAGGTCTCTAATTGGCTTAGCTTCCTCTTGTAAATGAATTCGATGTTGGACAATTGAAAGGCTAATCCCTTTGATGTCAGCCATGGTCCAGCCTATGGCTTTCTTATTCTCTTTGAAGATAGCTAAAAGTTCCTCTTCTTAGGTTTGATCTAGGTCTGATGTGATGATTATGGACAGAATTTCTGAAGGACCAAGATATGCATATTTGAGGTGCTTAAGGAGTGTTTTGAGTTCTAGTTTCAGTGCTTCCTCAATCGATAGTTTATGTATTAGTTCAGCCATCCTTATAAGTGGTTCAACAGGTGGTTGCCATCGTAGATGAACTCTTTGATCATTAGATGGAGAAATTTCATAAGCTATTTCAGATTCTTAGTCTGACCAGAGATCACAGTCAAAATCTTCTTCTCTCAAGTCAATGGGCTCATAGATCTTATCCTAGATCAGGTTTACATCAATAAGTTGGTCCTTTTTATTTTTAAGATTGAAAATATTAAGATCAATAGACATGTTTTCAAATGAAAGCTTCATGAGTCTATTGCAATAATTGATTAAGGCGTTGGTGGTTGCTAAGAATGGTTTTCCTAAGATGACTGGGATATGACCTTTTGGGTTAGACACTGGTTCAGTCTTGAGGATTATAAAATTCATAGGATAAATGAAATTATCGATCTTGATTAACACATCCTCCACAACTCCTTTGGGGACTCTTACTGATCGATTTATCAATTGTAATGTAATTTCTGTAGGCTTCAATTCTCTTATCTTCAATTTTTCATAGATCGAATAAGGTAAGATGTTCACACTAGCCCCTAAGTCTAGCAAGACCCTATCGATGATGGTTTCTCCAATGACACAAGAGATTGTAGGAGACTTTGGATCTTTATATTTAATAGACATATAGCTTGAAAGGTATGAGCTCACACTAGCCGTCAAGAAGGCTTTCTTGAAAATATTAGTGGTCTTCTTCTTTATGCATAGATCTTTCAGGAACTTGACGTACTTGAAAACTTGTTGGATCATATCTAGTAGAGGGATATTTACTTTCACTTGTTTAAACATCTCTAAGATTTGATCCATATGGGCTAAGTGTCTGTTAGATCTAAGTCTATTTGGAAAATGAGCTATAGGATTGGTGGGTGATGTCTCGACTCACTTAAATCCTGAGGTAGATACTGCAAGTGGCTTGGATGGTTCGTCAATCTATGTTGATTCAAACTCCTTAGACTTGGTCTGATCGATCAATTGATCATGAGGTGGTTCAGACAATAGGTCATCTTGATCTTCAAGTATATCGATATGGTTATCTACTTGTTTCTCAGACCTTAAAGTATAAATAAAATAAGCCAGCATAATTTTTAAATCACTAAAAAAATATGAATAAAATAAGCCAGCACATGCAATGGTGAGAAGCTAGAAAATATGTGGAGGAACTCCTGAAGGAGTTTTTTCCCAATCGAAGTTCCTCAATCGACTCAGAAATCAAGTTGAAATTGAACTCTAATTCTTTCCCTTAGAGGTCTATTTAAGTTAAGGCTCCAATCCCTCACTTCTTCCTCACCAGAAAATCACCATAGTTTACTGCCCATTTCTCCTTTTTTTCCTCTTGACTGTTAGTGGTTTAATCTTGATTTGGCCCCTAAAAATCAAATCAATTCCCATCAAAAATCAGATATGTGTCTAATCATCTTTTTCTCAATCTCTTATGGTTCATGAAGCATGGATTCTTGCCAAATTATTGCCAAAAATTCCCAAAAGGTTTGGTTATAAATATCTTATTTCTTCCATGTTTGTTCTTGATTTTTTTGACATCGTTGGCTGCCGCTAGTCATCAGACTTGGGTTGTTGGTCACTGTCATGGCCTGTCCTTCTGGCCACGAGCATTGCTGGCTGGAAGGAGAACCCTTTGGCTTCAAGAATAAGGGGAAGAAAAGTTCCCCTGTTTCATTAAAAAGAGAGGAAGAAAGAAATAGGAAAAAGAAAAGAAAAGAGAAAAAAAGAAAAGGAAAAAAGTAAAAGAAGAGAGAGAATTTCTCTCTCTTCCCTCTCTCCTTCCTCTTAGCTTGCATCCCCACTTTCTCTCTCTAAAAGTTTTATTTTCTCTCTCTAATTTCTCTCTCTATGAATTTTCTTTCTCTATAAAATTTATCTTTTTAAGATTAATCGAGTAAAAATTTTTTTTTCAATAATTTGATCAAGCTTAGTAAAGGATCCTGATTCACAATCACCAAATAGCGTGCCAGGATCTATCTTGGTCAGATGTAAATATCATTAGATTTGATTTATTTGATTTCTATGGAGCTAATTATATTTTAATCTAATCTTGATTAAATAAAATTATTTGATCAAATTGATCTTTAATCATCGAGCATGATACTAACCTCTATCATGACTCTTGTCGGATACTATTAATTTAATCATCTTTAATCTCTATTGAACTATCTATATCTTAGTATGATTCTTAATCATATAAAGTTAGATGACCGACCAATCCAGATCGTCAAATGCGACTACCTATGAATCCTATCTTTCTTGATTATTCATATTTTTTTAATTATTGGACCTAATTATGTACAAGGGTATAGTTGTCTCGATAAAAAAATATCCAATAGTGGGATATTACGATATGATCAATAAATTGAAGCTTCTAAAAAGGAAGTTATAAAATTATATAGATTTATTAGAGTATGTGTAAGATAAGTAATGCTGCACTTAATCTAAATTTATCGATAAATTATAAAATATTTTTTATATTAGATTATTCATGATTAATGAATCTGATGCATGTATTTTGAATTATCAAATATATCTTTTTTTTAAATTATTAAGTGATTTATGATTAGATGTATTGAATTTGATATAATTCTTATCGATTGATTTCGATGACATATGACTTTATAAATTATTCAATTTGAAATATAAAATATATTTTTAAGAAAAATATATTGACTTGAGATAAATTTTAACTCACAGATTGACTATGTCGAATCCCACCAGTGGAGGTTAAATGCTATACTTGATATCCATCAGTGGGATGGTTAAATGCTGATATTCTGATATCCTTCCAATGAAGATTGTATGCTAGTACTTACAGTAGGATGGTACATCGATATCCTGTCAGTGAAAATTGTGCACTTATATTTTGATATCCTACCAGTAGAATAGTTAAATGCTGACAATTTGATACCCTACTAGTAAGGGTTATGCATTGGTATTTTGATTTAATTCATAGTTGTCAAGGTGAACATGATATTTTGAACAAAAAATTGATTTATGAATGAAAATGAATTCATATAGATCTTATTTTGATTAGTGTTGTATATTTTAAATTATCGCATATTGTATGCATATTTTCAATATATTATTATTGCTGAATTTATCTAGCTAAAATGTATATTGCTTATTAAGTTGTTTTGCTCATTACTCTATATTTTACTATTTTTACATATTCAAAGGACTAGTTAGATTCGGAGATTCGATATGGAAGAGTGAATTAAAAATAAAATTTAATATTTTTATTTTAAATTTAAAATTATTGAAGTTGATGAAAAATTATAAAATTTTATTTGGTAAGATATTTGATTTAGTTATTTGAATTAAAGTTAAACATTAGTTATATGAATTTATTCTACTGTTACTTTATGACATCGTGATAAGATACCTTATATGTTTGTGGGAAGAATTCTCCATAAATGTGTAGTAGTTATCATGATCTCTGACTCACAATCTTAAGTTGAGGCATAACATAACTAGAATGACTAGTTGGAGTTGGAGTCTTGGTCAAATCGACCAATTCAACCAAAGGTACATCAGTCTTCACTCGGACTTTCTATATCTCCATGGACATATTTAAAACTTCAATTAAGACATTCTAAAGTTGCATCAAAAGGATTTTCGAACCATACAAAGGTTGCTATAGAGTTGCATGATAGTAAGATCGAGTCACAACACCAAAAATTCTAATCAAAAACTTTAATTAAATCCATCATGATATAAAAAAGAGTACTAGATGTAGTATTTGTACTACACTAGAACCTCTTATATTGCCCTAGAACTTATAGGTATCTCTAGAATTCAACTCGTAGAAATATAAAAGAAGGCTTTAGAAACAAATCTTTCACCCAAATGGTGCTTTTAGATGCTAGGAACCATCTGATAATGACTTGGGGTGCCATCAAAATGAATTCATATAAGCCTATTTGCCATGAATTGACCCCTACTTTAAACTTTTGTATTAAATTCCTCGAGTTCTGAGTACCGATCACTGATAGCAGTTATCCCTGCGGAAATGCAAAAAGAAAATCAGGGACTAATCATCTAAGTTTGAAAACTAATGCTCTTCAGATCCAAGATTCAGAGTCACAAGTCAGTGGACATGAAATTAATTATCAGTGGGGGCCAACAAATGCAAAATCCAGTGGATAGAAATAATGCAAGATGCAAGTGCTACATGACTCAAGTTACCATTTTCTCAAACCCTTGAACTTCTCATCATGCCAAAGCCTTTATTAATAAGGCACCAATTGCAAATATATATATTCAAAAAATGATACACATTATTATGGGCATGCATTATTGGAAAATAGCTTCAACACAAACCAACAATTGGAGACACTGCTTTAAGTAGTTGATAACCAATTAGGACATCTCAAATGTCTCATTTGGCCTAATTCCGCATATCAATAACCAAATTATAGACAAGTAGCAGATCAAACTTCCATTATAATATGGTAACCCAATTGCAGTGTTGTGAAATAGTTGGAAGCACCTTTACGTTTTCATCATTCTAGGTCACATCATCTCAATTTGTCCATTTTTTTCTTCAATAAATCACAATATGAATTCTTCAACTTTCTATACCGCAACATTTATTTCTGATCTTAGAATCCAGTTTCTAATTAATCTCGACCCCTCCTAAATTATCAAAAAAATCCTCTTCACCATCTAAAATCCATGTCTACACTCTGCCAAACACAAGTGATACATTTGGAATCCTCTAGAGATATTCAAGAAACACATGCTCTAAGGTTGGGATTAGCAACGGAGTAGATATGAAATTACAAGCTTATAAAATCTCCAAAGAACACAATTCTCACATTAAAAAAGAAAAGGAGCAAAACTAACATTCAATTTAATCCAATTATCACAAAAGAGGGAGAGGGATACCTAATTTATAGAATCAACGATTTCATGGCTGACACCATCACCGGGATGATGGTAGCTCACAGTTTGGACGGAAACCAGCCAATAGGGAGAGGGAAGAAGAGAGAGAGAGTAGGGGCCAGGATGATGAGGAGGAGGAAGCCGGCAAAGGAGGAAGCTCGCGGCGGAGGAGGAGAAGGCTGGCAGAAAAGTTCAGGAGAGGAGGGGGATGCTGACAAACATCTCCGACAGAGGGGGTTGAAAGAGAAAGATGAGATGGATGATATGGACAAGAAGCAATGGAGCTCGAAGGAAGAGCAGGATGAGGTCAACGGTGGATCATGTGTCTGGTGGCGGAGCTTGGGGAAGAAGGGTTAGGGATTTAGTGTCAACTAACAATGTTAATTAGTGTCCCTTTATTCCGAGTAACAGATGACACTAACAAAAAAATCATCGTAGAAGGCCTCAATCATAGGACGTGTTGGGTATAAAATATTCACAGTCGAAGTCCTCAGCAGAATCGACTTCAGGAGGTTCGTCCGGACTCCTACAGGAGCCGGGCTCCGTCCTCAACATTAGCTGCCGGTAAGCCTTGTCCGGTCTCCTACGGGAGCCGGACTTCGTCTTTAACTTTAATTGCAGGAAGACTCCGTCCGGACTCCTACGGGAGTCGGACTTCGTTCTCGACTCCAACGGCTGCAGACAGACTTCGTTCGGACTCCTACGGGAGCCGGACTCCGCCAACAACTTCAACCGCAAGGAGACTCCGCCCGGACTCCTACAGGAGCCGGGCTCCATCCCCAACATCAGCTGCCGGTAAGCCTTGTCCGATCTCCTACGGGAGCCGGACTTCGCCTTAAGCTTTAATCGCAGGAAGACTCCGCCCGGACTCCTACGGGAGCCGGACTTCGTCCTCGACTCCAACGGCTGCAGACAGACTTCGTCCGGACTCCTACGGGAGCCGGACTCCGCCAACAACTTCAACCGCAAGGAGACTCCGCCCGGACTCCTACAGGAGCCGGGCTCCGTCCTCAACATCAGCTGCCGGTAAGCCTTGTCCGGTCTCCTACGGGAGCCGGACTTCGCCTTTAACTTTAATTGCAGGAAGACTCCGTCCGGACTCCTACGGGAGCCGGGCTTCGTCCTCGACTCCAACGGCTGCAGACAGACTTCGTCCGGACTCCTACGAGAGCCGGACTCCGCCAACAACTTCAACCGCAAGGAAACTCCGCCCGGACTCCTACAGGAGCCGGGCTCCATCCCAAACATCAGCTGCCGGTAAGCCTTGTCCGGTCTCCTACGGGAGCCGGACTTCGCCTTAAGCTTTAATCACAGGAAGACTCCGCCAGGACTCCTACGGGAGCCGGGCTTCGTCCTCGACTCCAACGGCTGCAGACAGACTTCGTCCGGACTCCTACGGGAGCCGGACTCCACCAACAACTTCAACCGCAAGGAGACTCCGCCCGGACTCCTACAGGAGCCGGGCTCCATCCTCAACATCAGCTGCCGGTAAGCCTTGTCCGGTCTCCTACGGGAGCCGGACTTCGCCTTTAACTTTAATTGCAGGAAGACTCCGCCCGGACTCCTACGAGAGCCGGGCTTCGTTCTCGACTCCAACGGCTGCAGACAGACTTCGTCCGGACTCCTACGGGAGCCGGACTCCGCCAACAACTTCAACCGCAAGGAGACTCCGTCCGGACTCCTACAGGAGCCGGGCTCCGTCCCCAACATCAGCTGCCGGCAAGCCTTGTACGGTCTCCTACGGGAGTCGGACTTCGCCTTTAACTTTAATCACAGGAAGACTCCGCCCGGACTCCTACGGGAGCCGGGCTTCGTCCTCGACTCCAACGGCTGCAGACAGACTTCGTCCGGACTCCTACGGGAGCCAGACTCCGCCAACAACTCCAAACGCAAGCAGACTCCGCCCGGACTCCTACAGGAGCCGGGCTCCGTCCACTGCCGAACTTCGGCCGACGGATCTGCACTCCCTGGCAAGCCACCATCCTGCTCCACTTCCTGCGGCGGATTCCGCGCAGCTCCATCACTTCCCGACAGACCGCAGTAACGGCCGCAGCTCTGCTCCACTCCCTACGACGGATTCCGCGCAGTTCCACTACTCCCTGGCAGGCCACAATAACGGCCACGATCCTACTCCACTTCCTACGGCGGATTCCGCGCAGCTCCATCATTCCCCGACAGACCGCAGTAACGGCCGCAGCTCTGCTCCACTCCCTACGACGGATACCGCGTGATTCTTCCATCCGCTGGCAAGTCGTGGCAACAGACGTCGCTCCACTCTCCGCGACAGACTCCACGTGGCACTCCCCGATGATAGCCATGGGTCCACCCCACTACCCTTCGCAGCAAACTCCACCTGACCCTGGGCAGCCCACTGCCAGACGGTTACAGATGTCGCTATCAAGTTACTGTCCCCTCCGCCTATAAAAGGAGGCTCCAGATACGTTATTCTATAAGCTCTCATCTTTTTATCTAAAAACTCTGCTAAATTCTTTGTTCGAGCACTCCATTCTTGTTGAGGCAGAGAACTGACTTGAGCGTCGGAGGGTCTTGCCTGAGCAACCCCACCTCCGGTTTAGACTTCCTTTGCAGGTCCCGGCGGCGACCGCGACTTCCTCGACTCCAGCTTCTCCGACGCAAGCAGATTTTTGCACCAACAGGATTGGCGCTAGAGGAAGGGCCCCTGTGTCTTCGCAGCACCCTTGTTCTTAAAGGAGCGCTCAGCGGATCCACCTCCGATCGTCTCCTCCGACACCCACTCCTTGTTCCCCCCCACGAGATCCGTACTTGATGCCTCCTCGCAAGGCGTCCACGCGGCGGTCCACGGCCTCCGCGACCAGATCTCAGGCTCCGGCCTCCCCTCCTGTTTCTCAACCTCCTCCTCCTCCTCCGGCGGCGGCGGTCGGCGCGGAGCAGTTTGACCTGCTGGCGCAGCAGGTCAGAGGCCTCACCGAAGCTATGCAAGCTATGCAGCAGCAGCAGCCGCAGGCATCGGTACGCCCGGTAAGGGCATCCCCGGAACACCAGAATCCGGTGGCGGGGCGGGCCACCTGGGCCAGCTGCTCCGTCCTTCCTGAAAAAGCGAACCCGAGGGTAGAGAGCCCTCAATCAGACCATGACTCCACCCCTGGAAGATCCCTGCCCCCGTTCTGCCAAAGAACCCTCGAGACTCGAAGTCGAGAGAATTTTCTGGACCGGAGGCTCCAGGAGATGAACCGGCGGATCAAAGAACTCTGCCATGCGCCTCCCACTTACGGTGAGGATATTTATACTGTCCCTCCCTTCTCCCAAATGATCATGCAGGAACCGATCCCGCCAAACTTCAAGCTTCCCCAGTTCGAAAGCTACGACGGAACTTCGGACCCGGTTGATCATCTGGAGGTCTTCCGGACAATGATGCTGCTTCACGGTGCTCCTGATGCCATTCTATGCCGGGCCTTCCCGTCCACCTTGAAGGGAGCGGCAAAGAACTGGTACTCGGCTTTGAAACCGGGTACCATCTTTTCCTTCGATCAAATGAGCCACCAATTTGTGGCCCATTTTGTCAGCAGCCGGCGCCTCCGGAAGGGTTCGGAGTCCCTCATCAACATCAAGCAGAGGGAGGGGGAGTCCATATGGGCCTACATCAACCGCTTCAACATCGCGACGCTGGAGGTCCGGAACTTGGACCAATCTGTCGCTATGACCGCCCTGAAAGGCGGCCTTCAGAAGAATGATCTTTTGTTCTCCCTGGAGAAGAAGTATCCTAGGGATTTTGCTGATTTGCTGGCTCGGGCTGAAGGATACGCCCGAGTGGAAGAAGCCTTCAAAATGAAGGATGAAGAGACGGCGAGGGAGCGGCAAGCGGGAGACTCGAGTAAGCCCGTAATTGAAAAAAGGCCAAAGGAAGCCCGGCTGCGTTCTCGATCCCCTCCTGGGCATAAGCGCACCCATACTCCACCCCGGGCGCGCAGGCAGAGAAGCCCGGATCGCGGGGTCTGACGGGGTTCCCCACCAGGAAGATTCCGCAACTACGCCCCCCTCAATGCCTCGAAGGCCCAGGTGCTGATGGAGGTCAGGGAGCAGCTCCCTAGGCCGGAGAGGATGCGCACACACCCCGGGAAGTGCAACCCCAACAAGTTCTGCCTCTACCACCGCGACCACAGCCATGACACAGAGGAATGCATCCAGCTTCGGGATGAGATTGAGGAGCTCATTCGGCGAGGTCGACTCAACAGGTTCATCCGTCGTAGGCCTGAGGGTAGAGGAGATCGGCCAAGGGCCCTTCCGCAGCCTGAACCGCCAAGAAGGGAGGAGCAACCCGGGGATCGGCCTCCCATCGGGACCATCGACTCCATCACCGGAGGACCTCAAGGAGGAGCGGGCCACCCGCGACCGTGGAACTCAAAAAATCTGTAAATGTATCACTTACGATTTCACCTTGAATCTAAATTTCTTTCTACTTGATATACTCTTCCCATCTGGTGTGGATTTATTACGACTGGATAAGACCCCTCCAAACGCCTGAAACAAAGTTATGTTAGGAACGGGGGAGAACCCCGTCCTAACATACCTGAAATGAAAGTCCGACTATCTCGAAATCGGATCGGGGGAGAGGTCTTACAGCGTCCTAATGTGCCCCCACAGCCATGTCAGGAACAGGAGGAGAACCTCGTCCTGACATGAGCAAAGTCAAAGGTCCGATTCTTTTAGACCGGATGGGGGGAGAGGCCTTACAGCGTCCTAATGTGCCCCCACAGCCATGTCAGGAACAGGAGGAGAACCTCATCCTGACATGAGCAAAGTCAAAGGTCCGGTTCTTTTAGACCGGATGGGGGGAGGGCCTTACAGCGCCCTAATGTGCCCCCACAGTCATGTCAGGAACAGGAGGAGAACCTCGTCCTGACATGAGCAAAGTCAAAGGCCCGGTTCTTTTAGACCGGATGGGGGGAGAGGTCTTACAACGCCCTAACGTGCCCCCACAGCCATGTCAGGAACAGGAGGAGAACCTCATCCTGACATGAGCAAAGTCGAAGGCCCAGTTCTTTTAGACCGGACGGGGGGAGAGGCCTTACAGCGCCCTAACGCGCTCCCACAGCCAAGCCGGGAACGGGAGGAGAACCTCGCCCTGGCTCAAGCAAAGTGGAAGGCCCGGACTCCTACGGGAGCCGGGCTCCGTCCACAACGCCAAGGAAGACTCTGCCCGGACTCCTACGGGAGCCGGGCTCCATCCACGACGCCAAGAAAGACTCCACCCAGACTCCCACGGGAGCCGGACTCCGTCCACGACGCCAAAGAAGACTCCACCCGGACTCCTACGGGAGCCAGGCTCCACCCATGACTTCTGCAGCAAGAGCTGATGGTGGCGAAGCCCGGCCGCCCAGCAAGATCGGGTGAAAGGAAAAAGCCCCTCATCGGCACCTCCTCGCTCCTATGCAACCCCGCAAAAAGCGGGGGGAGGGCCCTCACTCCGAGAAGAGGAAAAAAATTAAAAAGGAAGGATGACGAACTACGACGGGAACAGATGAAGGATGAACCACACCAAAGGACCTAAAGGACTTCGTCCCAACTGAAACGGAGAGTTCCTACCGAATACCTCCGGTCGCTAAAAAGACTTTCGACACCAGTTAGGAAGGCAACGACATCTCCGAAATAATGCAGAGCCCGAACGGCCAAGCTCGGGCTTGCGGCCATATACGACGAGAAAGGCAAGCTAACGCATCGACGATCGGGCGCCCCTTAACGACGTCTACGTCAGACAAGTCAAACGACAAGAAAAGTTCAGCGGATGGCAATTTAGTGCAACGCGCGGACGAGGTAACGCAAAATGCCCTTTTCATTCCATTTTCGATATACACGCTACGAAGCCCGGAAGGCCAAGGAAAGAAAGGCAAAACGACAAAAAGGAAGTAAATACATGAAAAGATAGAAGGACGAAAAGAGCTCTAAGAGGGCCCGGCTCCCTCCGACCTAGAATTATCTACTCCGTCCCTTAACCAGGACTGCCTTAGATTCTCAATCTCTTCTTCTAGGTCTCCCCTTTTCTGCAGCACGTCATGGAGCGCCCGACGAAGTTGCTGGCTCTTGGCCTCCGCCTCTCGACGCCTCTTCCTCAAGACCTCGGATTTCGCCTCCGCATCTGCGACGGCCCGCTGCTCGTACGCCAGTTGGATCTTCAGTTGTTGCAGTTTAGCTGTCTTTTTCCTGAGGGAGACAGAAATTTTCTCAACGGTGCCTCTTAGGGCTTGGAGCTCATCAGAATCTCAGGCGGAAGTAAGCTGCGCCCTGCTAGCCAGCTGCCTCTGGAGACGGACGACTTCGTCGGCCGCCGCCCTGAATCTCCCTTTATACTCTTCCACCTGCCTGCGCCAGCTAGCCCGATGCACGTCGTGGCTCACCTCGGCGTCCTGAAGCTGCTGCTGAAGGTCGGAGACCTTCTTCGACCACTTCTGGTCACCGTCGACCCGGGCCAAGAGTCGAGACGAATTTCCTTCCAGCTGGCCGATCTTCCCCTTCGCAGCTGATAGTTCCACCTTGAGGGCGCTGATCCTGGCGGTCTGAGCCCAAATTCGGTCGCTGGCGCTCTTCTTGCATTCCTCGAGTTCCTTTGCGAAGTCCGCCTTCCTTCGGCTATACTCCATGATCCCCTTCACGTGGAGATTCTGAAAGTGGGTGGCCTCAGCGGTGGCTTCAGAGTGATCTTCTCTCAATTTGCGGAGCTCGCTTTCCGTCTTCTTCAACTTCTTTGTCAGGTGAAGGACTTCCTTCTTCAGCCGCTGGATCGTCGATTTCAGCGGGACCCCCAGGGGCAGGGGGAGCGCTTCTGCAGGGCACTGCCATCGGAAGGCAAAAGCGTCAAAACATGACTCATTACAGGGAGGAGAACAGAGAGAAGGAGGGGGGAGGAGAAGCCGTCCGCAACAAGAAATTCAACTTTATTGATTGGATGATTTTTGAAGACAAAAAGAAAAGAAAAATTGCGACGAAATAAAGGTACAAGATCAGAGGTCTCAGACCTCGGGGGCGGGGGTTGGAGAATTCGGCGTTCCCGGCAAGGGGGCTACGACGGCGGTAGCGGCTGGCGAAGGACCGGTCTCGTCTTCAGACTCCTCGCCTAGGAAGCTAAGGTCAAGCTCTGGAAATTTTCTGGCCACCTTCTCTTGGCAGAGCTCGAACCCCTTTATGAACGCTTCCTGGCCGAATTGGACCTTCAGATCCCTCATCTCTGGGGAGGCTTTGAATTCCTCTATCGCAAGGGCTCTGGCCTCCGAGACCAGGGCCGAAGTTTGCTCAACCAAGTTGGCGACCTCGACCTCCGCCTTCCTCGCCGATTCCTTCAAGATCTGCCTCTCCTCCTCCCGGGCTCGCTTCTCTCTTTCCAGGGCCTCCTGGAGGGCGGCTACTTCAGCCGTCTTTGCTTGGAGGCGAGCGACCTCTGCCTGACAGCGTTCCTCCACCTGGAGGATGTCCCTCCTCGTGCAGCTCATCACCTCGATATAGGCGAGGAGCTGGTGCCCAATCTGCAAAGGCGGCTAGGGAATTAGAACAAAGGCCGAATAGCCGTGGAAATGAAGATCCGCTTACCTCAAGGAAGGACCCTAAAGAGTCCCAGGCCCGCTGCTCAGGATCGGCACGGTCGATCCTCTCAACGACGTCAGGCAAAATGCAGCCGTCGATCAGCCGCCTGATCAAGTCCCTATCGTTGAAGGGATTCTCCGACCCCTCTTCGGAGTAGAGGGACTCGTCCGCAGCAGCTCGACGGCTACTCGCCCTGCGGGCCACCGATTTCCTTCTTCGCCCCGCGGCGGGCGCCTCCGTGGAGCGGATCCCCGAAATGGGGGCCCCAGTCGGCGGACTCCTCGAGGAGGCCCGGGGAGCCGTTGGCTCGGCATCCGAGGGAATGTCGATGGCCGGGGCCGCCTGGACGGATGCAGCTAAGCTCGACTCCTCCGCCCTGGCCCTCTTCGCCGATCCGGAGGTCGCTGCGCCCTTTCTCTTGTGGGCCCGAAGGCCCCTGGCTAGCATCCGCGCTGCTTCGGCGTCCATTCCTAAAAAAAAAAAAAAAGAGAGAAGAAAAAAGGGGAAGGAAGAAAAAAAAGTAAGCCAATCAGTCAAAAAAAAAAAAAAAAAGAAGGGAGGAAAGAGAGAGAGAAGGAGGAAGAAAGAGAAAGAAGAAAGGCGTGAAAAGAGAAGATAAGGTAAAAGATGAATACTCGCTGGATCCTGGGGACTCAGGCCGATGTTGAAAAAAAATTGCTCCCTCAGAAGATTGGGAAGGGAAGGAGCGGAGTAAGCTAGAAGCTTCCGGGCAGCCTGGAGGTTATCCTCCCCCAGGCTAGGGGCCCGACGGATAGAATCCCTCAGAGAGCCCCAAGGGGGCAGGCCCAGTCTCAGGGTCGGGCAGTGGACGAAGAGGTATTTTCTCTTCCAATTGTGGATCGAAGAAGGGGCGCCTTTCAGCAACCCCTTCTTGCCGAACTGGGGGGAGAAGTACCACCAGTCCTTCGCCGAAAGATGGCGCTTGAAGGTATAGAAGTGCCTAAACAAGAAGAGGGACGGTCGGACCTCGACTACGTGACAGAGGGAGAGAAATCCTATCAAGAACCTAAAAGAATTCGGGGCCACGGAAGCCAAGGAGATGTCTAAGAAGCGGAAGAGGGCAACAACAAAGGAAGGAAGCGGAAGCCGGAGTCCGGCACGGAACGCTTCCTGGTACAGACAAAAATGACCGGAAGGGGGAGTGCTGGCCCGGTCAGAAGGGCCAGGCAGCTCCAGGTCGTACTCCGGAGGAACTCCATACTGAACCCTTATCAGAAGGAGTTCCTCCGAGGTCAGGGAACATGGAATGGCGCCCGACGCGAAAACCGGACGGAGCCCAGCCCCAGACGCAGGTTCGTCTACAGAGCCGGGGACCTGGGGGTTTGAGGCGGAAGAGCTCCCAGAACTACAGGGAGCAGAAGAGCCAGAAGACATTTCGAGTAGTTTCGAAGGGGGGCTCTAAAGGTCCCTAAGAAGACGGACAGAAGGGGGGACGAGAGGCCACAGGAAACTAACTCGGAGGGATGCAAAAAAATAATGACAGAGAAGAAGTCCCTAGGCGGTGGAAAGAAGGTTGAAGGTGCTGGAACTAACCTATATCGCTCTGAGGGACCAGAGGGACGAAGACAGAGACGATTTGGAAGACACCTACGGCTCGAGAAGATGCCCACTGAAATAGGGCTCTCGAAGAAAAGGCAGACACTGGTAGAAACTCTGGAATGGAATAGGGCGCCTAAAGGTGGGAGGATGGGTTTAAATAGACCCTGGGATCCGGTGCCATAATGATCACGAATCCTCCCAAGCCAGTCCACACCCGGCACGTGTCCCACTCCCCCCAGCAGGCGGCTAAAAGCGGCTGATGAATCAGCAGGGCCATTATGGCGCCGTACCTGGGCCAGTGTACCGGCGAGAATTTCGAAGGGTCGCTTCGTATTGCCCCGATCCGAAAAGACTCCGGCACGCGCATATTTAATACCAAAATATCTGGAGGCGGCAGTGCGCAGGATTCGAAGGGACGGTTTCGGCTGTGCCTCTCTCTCTCTGTACTTCCTTCGTTTGAAATTCAAACTCGGAAGTAGGGGAACTGGTGTTGGGTATAAAATATCTACAGCCGAAGTCCTCAGCAGAATCGGCTCCAGGAGGTCCGTCCGGACTCCTACAGGAGCCGGGCTCCGTCCTCAACATCAGCTGCCGGTGACCCTTGTCCGGTCTCCTACGGGAGCCGGACTTCGCCTTTAACTTTAATTGCAGGAAGACTCCGCCCGGACTCCTACGGAAGCCGGACTTCGTTCTCGACTCCAACGGCTGCAGACAGACTTTGTCCGGACTCCTACGGGAGCCGGACTCCGCCAACAACTTCAACCGCAAGGAGACTCCACCCGGACTCCTACAGGAGCCGGGCTCCGTCCCCAACATCAGCTGCCGGTAAGCCTTGTCCGGTCTCCTACGGGAGCCGGACTTCGCCTTAAGCTTTAATCGCAGGAAGACTCCGCCCGGACTCCTACGGGAGCCGGGCTTCGTCCTCGACTCCAACGGCTGCAGACAGACTTCGTCCGGACTCCTACGGGAGCCGGACTCCGCCAACAACTTCAACCACAAGGAGACTTCACCCGGACTCCTACAGGAGCCGGGCTCCGTCCTCAACATCAGCTGCCGGTAAGCCTTGTCCGGTCTCCTACGGGAGCCGGACTTCGCCTTTAACTTTAATTGCAGGAAGACTCTGCCCGGACTCCTACGGGAGCCGGGCTTCGTCCTCGACTCCAACGGCTGCAGACAGACTTCGTCCGGACTCCTACGGGAGCCGAACTCCGCCAACAACTTCAACCGCAAGGAGACTCCACCCGGACTCCTACAGGAGCCAGGCTCCGTCCCCAACATCAGCTGCCGGTAAGCCTTGTCCGGTCTCCTACGGGAGCCGGACTTCGCCTTAAGCTTTAATCGCAGGAAGACTCCGCCCGGACTCCTACGGGAGCCGGGCTTCGTCCTCGACTCCAACGGCTGCAGACAGACTTCGTCCGGACTCCTACAGGAGCCGGACTCCGCCAACAACTTCAACCGCAAGGAGACTCCACTCGGACTCCTACAGGAGCCGGGCTCCGTCCTCAACATCAGCTGCCGGTAAGCCTTGTCCGGTCTCCTACGGGAGTCGGACTTCGCCTTTAACTTTAATTGCAGGAAGACTCCGCCCGGACTCCTACGGGAGCCGGGCTTCGTTCTCGACTCCAATGGCTGCAGACAGACTTCGTCCGGACTCCTACGGGAGCCGGACTCTGCCAACAATTTCAACCGCAAGGAGACTCCGCCCGGACTCCTACAGGAGCCGGGCTCCGTCCCCAACATCAGCTGCCGGCAAGCCTTGTCCGGTCTCCTACGGGAGCCGGACTTCGTCTTTAGCTTTAATCGCAGGAAGACTCCGCCCGGACTCCTACGGGAGCCGGGCTTCGTCCTCGACTCCAACGGCTGCAGACAGACTTCGTCCGGACTCCTACGGGAGCCGGACTCCGCCAACAACTCCAAACGCAAGCAGACTCCGCCCGGACTCCTACAGGAGCCGGGCTCCGTCCACTGCCGAACTTCGACCGACGGATCTGCACTCCCTGGCAGGCCACCATCCTGCTCCACTTCCTGTGGCGGATTCCGCGCAGCTCCATCACTCCCCGACAGGCCGCAGTAACGGCCGCAGCTCTGCTCCACTCCCTACGATGGATTCCGCGCAGTTCCACTACTCCCTGGCAGGCCACAATAACGGCCACGATCCTGCTCCACTTCCTGCGGCGGATTCCGCGTAGCTCCATCATTCCCCGACAGGCCGCAGTAATGGCCGCAGCTCTGCTCCACTCCCTACGACGGATACCGCGTGATTCTCCCATCCGCTGGCAAGCCGTGGCAACAGACGCCGCTCCACTCCCCGCGACAGACTCCACGTGGCACTCTCCGGTGATAGCCACGAGTCCACCCCACTACCTTTCGTAGCAAACTCCACCTGACCCTGGGCAGCCCACTGCCAGACGGTTACAGATGTCGCTATCAGGTTACTGTCCCCTCCGCCTATAAAAGGGGGCTCCAGATACGTTATTCTATAAGCTCTCGTCTTTTTATCTAAAAACTCTGCTAAATTTTCCGTTTGAGCACTCCATTCTTGTTGAGGCAGAGAACTGACTTGAGCGTCGGAGGGTCTTGCCGGAGCAACCCCACCTCTGGTTTAGACTTCCTTTGCAGGTTCTGGCGGTGACCGCGACTTCCTCGACTCCAGATTCTCCGGCGCAAGCAGATTTTTGCACCAACAGGACCCAATGACATGATTATATAAAAAAATAAAGAGATTGATAAACAACTTGAACAACAACAACCAAGTGTAGAAATGATTTCATAATGATTTAAATCGAAAACACCAAAAGATACTAATGATTCAATGCGTTACCTGCAATTCGATTTTGTTGGCTTGGAATTCTTCGTGTTACCAAAAATAGTAAATTTTGTCTCTTGATTAATTGTTGTTGTCCTAAAATTAATAATTTTTTTTGTTAATAATTTGAAGAGTCTTTGTGGCATATTCACTTGAGCTCCCTATCTATTAATAATCTAATAAGAAGGACTTATAATGGTAATTAAATAATTTGAACATAAATATTATTATTGATTAGTGTTATTGGTTGTACATCTTTTTTCTTTAACTCATGCTATCGTCACTTCGTCTTCTTCCCTCCAAAAACGTTTTCCACAACGATCCAACCCCTTCAATGAAGAAGAAGTCAATCCCTTCTCCATAACGTCACGATCCCTTCTCTCTTGTAAACAGCAGATCTTACCCAGCTGAAAAATCAGAATTATTTTGTTAAGAACTGACATTAATGGAATGGTGCGAAAGCTAGAACTAATCAAAAATATTTTACTATATTTAAGATGGACCCACTATCCTTCTTACAAAGTTGCATAGTTGGGATCCGCAGATCTCCTTTCAAGGCAAAGAGGAAGAGAACAAAAGTGGATATAGTAATAAATTAATAAGGTGTCGTTCTGTACTCCCATGAAAATAAAATATCTCGATTTATTAATATATAATGGTCGTTTATCGGGCATGAGCATTGGCTCGATCACAAACACTAGTATAAAGCCTGCGCATTATCTTCTTTATTTTAAAAATATATCATCTTTAAAATATTATTTTTATCAATTATATAATTATTTAGATAATAATATATCTTTATGAGTATATAAAATATTTATTTAATTAAAAAATAATTTTATTAAGTTCAATAAAAAAGAATAGGCTTATATTTTATTAATATAAAAAATGATTAGTCTCATTACACTTGAACAAAAAAAATAATTAATAAAAAGAATGATTCTAATAGTTTAATGTTTTCACTCTAGCGTCATCCAAGAGCCAGCACAGAATCTATAATATATATTTTTAGATAAACATAGAATACATGTTTGCAATAAATTTAAGTGGCTCAATCTATATATATATTTATTGTGATTTGTATATAGATATATTGAAATTTATATTTGAGATGATTGTCAACCCAATTTTATTTGGCATATATATATATATATATATATATATATGGGGCAAACATTCTAAAGATATACCATGTAAAAATATGATATAAATATATTTTTAAATACTATTTAATATTTATTAAATATTATTTTCTCTTCTAAAGTATATATTTAAATACTATTTGTCATTTCCATATACATGTGGCAAATATACTATGTATACACAGCACAATAAATAAGCAAAGTTTATGTGTGCATATAGGGCATCCAAAAAAAAAATTATATTTTAAGAGTCTTAATCAAATCTGATATCTGACTTTCTTTAAAGTTTTAAATCCTCAAAAATTTTATCTAGTTTTAGATTTTTTTTTTCTCTCAGAATTCTAGAATAAATGAGGGAAGAGATCTTTTTCATATTTATCCCAAGTCAAAAATTAACCTTCATATTTATTGAATATATATGCTATGTATAAATGTTCCAAAGATGTACCATATATATCTATAGCATAAATATATTTTTAAATATTATTTAATATTTATTAAATACTATTTATCCTTCCAAAGCATATACTTAAATATTATTTGCCATTTTCATGTATGCATGGCAAATATGCTATAGATATATGTGACAGACATTCCAAAGATATGGTCTATATAAATGTGTCATAAATATATTTTAAATATTATTTAATATTTATTAAATACTATTTGACCTTTCAAACTATATACTTAAATACTATTTATCATTTTCATATATATGTGGCAAATATAGCATGTATACATATGGTAGACAGCATAATTTAAGAGTCCTAATCAAACTTGATATCTATCTTTTTTTTTTTTTTAGTTTTAAATGTCCAAAAATTTTATCTAATTTTAGACTTTTTTTCTCTCAAAATCTTAGAATAGATAAGGGAGAGATCTCTTTCATATTTATCCTATGTTAACAATTAACCTTCACATTTATTGAAGTCGAAAGATGTACCATATATAAATATGGCATAAATATATTTCTAAATTTTATTTAATATTTAATTCTTTCCATGTTCATGTATATGTGGCAAATATACCATGTATACACATGGTAGATTTGGACGTTCCAAAGATAATAACATGCATAAATATGTCATAAATGCATTTCTAAATATTATTTAATTTTTATTAAATACTATTTACCTTTCTAAAGCATGTACTTAAATACTGCAATCATTTTCATATGCAAACAAAAGGAAAAGCATTTCATTTCGCTAGATATATTAGATAAGATAAAAGCCATCTATTAAATCAATGCATTGATTACAGCCATATATTAATGACACTAATATAAATGATGGGATTTAAATCCTTCTCATATTCTATTACCATTAATACAATGAAAGCTATGTTTTAATTATATCAACGGGATATCCTTTCCATAGGTTGAAATTGTGCAGGATCAATATACTACTGGAGCATATTCAATTAATACACTGTATTTTTTTACCTCGATAAAAGATATAGTGTATTAATTAGATATTCTTTTGCGACATACTAAGAAAAGAACTTTTGCAGTAGAAATAAACATATCACACTAGAAGTGTTGACGGTATTTCTGGGAAACGATCTTTATGGGGCTCTCTATAAAACCCTTAGGCTTGGCACATATCCCATCATACTTGAAGAGACCAAAACACTTAAAAGAAAGAGCGAGAAGAAAATAGCAACAATGAAAAGGTGGTCATTTTGTTGCTTGCTCCTGGTTTTGGCCTTCATAACGTGCTCTTTTGCGCGTCCAGGTAAAAATAATAGACTCAATAGATGATCTTGCAATTAAAAAAAGTATTTTAAATTATTTAGTTTTCTATATTCTTCTTATGAGCAGAAGTTGCAAGCAATAGATAGGACATTGTTTATTTGACATGGCATGAACTTCTTTTTTGTTACAAGGAATTTTTTTTACAGAAATTCAATATGCAATACCATTCCAGTAGAAAGAGAATATCATCCAACTAAGCTAAACCTTATTGAGATTTTTCAAAATTAAGGATTTCAAGCTAGCATAAAAATTCTAAAGTAAGAAATTTACAACAAATAATGTTTTGTTTGTTTTTATACATTTTATAGTAATAACATGATATTGAGGTGCAATTATATATTGTAATCTAAGGAATAGCTACGTTATCAAAAAAAGAATAAACAGAATGGCTAGATTAAACACTATGGAAATATCTGAAAAATGCAAAGTGAATAATAAACTTTTTCCTTTCATACCTTTTATTATAGAGTCTTAAAAAAGAAAAAGAATAATTCCTTGGGTAAAAGAAATAGAATGAACTTTTCTAAATTAAAAGAATCCAACAAAATCTAGGTTGCCATATTAAAGGGATATGGGTCCATATCCCTTTAGTATGTAAGGCCACTAGCTTTTGGTATATAGTATTAATTTGTATGTATATAGAAAAATTTCACATCACCATTGTATGAAAATAGACTTCATCAAATACCTTCGTATATTTAATATTTGATTTGAGTTTATTTTCTATATATAAAAGTATTCTTGACATTTAGGCAACTCAAAGTACTTTCAACTTTGAAGTAACCTAGCAAACCCTCGATTCATTGCTCGATTTATTTGATTGTTGTTCTCAACTATGAAAGAAGTTGTTTCAACAAATTCAAAAAAAAAATATAGATTTTAACTAAGTTATGATTAATAAGAAGAAGGTGGATAAGAAAAGCAATATCGACAATTATTTTGATATGTAATTTTTCATTTTTGCATCTAATTTGTTAATTTTTATGAATAAAATAATATGTTCTAATTTTCAGCTGCCCTGGATCAATCAATTGATATGCAACCATCATCTCATGAGTATTGACTTTTTCTCTTTCCCCTTTATTTTGTTTTTCTTTCTTAGAACTTTATTATTTATCCAAATTAATTTTACTAACTTTCTTTATTATTTAATTCATTATTTTCACCACATAATTGGAAGAGTAGTATGTGTATGTTTTTTTCCATCTTTTATTTGACTTCCTAATTTTATTCTTAGAATGGAATTTGTTTTAGTGTTCTTGTTGTTGTGTATATATGATAAATCTAAACAAGTTCTTCGAAACCTTATCTATCTCCTACCACCCAACTGATTCTTGGTTCCAACACTATATTCATCAATCTAATTAATTATCTCTCTCACTTATGCAGAACCGACAAGTATTGGTCTGGACCGCAATGTTGTAAGTTTACTTATCCACTTCGTACAAATAAATTATCTTTTAATATTAACAAATACTCATAACGGCTTAATATACGCAAAATAAAATGTTCTTTTGTTAATATTATTGTCAAACTATGCTATATTTGACCACCCAATAATCTCCTTATTCCATATAAAATAATTCAATTTTTCTTTTCTTTAATGGAAAATTCCTAAAAGAAATTAACTGTAGCACCAAGGATGTATGACAATGTTGTCCAAATAAAACTAACATCTAAATATTAGGTGTAATTTTGTTTTCTTTCCTAAGATGCTAGCATTTATTGTTACAGGCAAATACATGGTGCATTGCAAACCCTCTGACTGCAAGCAACATTTTGGACTTGGATATAGCTTTCTTATGTACAAAAGTCGATTGTAGCTCTATAAGACCAGGTGGTGCTTGTTTTGATCCAAACACTTCCGCCGATCATGCTTCCGTGTTGTTCAACCTTTACTACAAGGCTAATGGGGCTCAAGAATCCTATTGCAAGTTTCATGGTGATGCCATGGTATCTCTATCAGATCCTTGTAAGTTACACGCTAATCTCTTTATGTAATTTATATGCAACGTCCACATCCTCTTCTTTGAGAACAACGCCATATGTTCTAGTTAATTATGCTCTTAATTTTTGACAAGGATGTGCTAAGAAATTCTATGTATTTGTTGCAGCATATGGAAATTGCAAGTTCCCGTGAGCACAATGTCAACCTTGGAATAGATCGTCATCAGTCTCTGAAATAAAGCTTCACAGTTATGGTTATGAAAAAATAAAAGAATATCATAATTTTTAAAAAAATTTAAATAAAAAAATAAAATTATGGATATTAAATATGTGTTGGAAAATGATAGTTACATGGTCCAACAGAGCGATGCACTCCACGTCAGATTTTTTACACCGCGGTCAGTGCACAAAGTATTTTTCTATGTGCTTGATGCTTTGTAGACCAACATTAGACAAAGAATGTTCCTTTCCGGAAGCCCAAAACTGGCATATAACTGAAGCCCAAAATTGGCCCTCTCTTTTGGAATGTGAAAGTTTATGGTGTTGCCATATTAAGTTTGCGGGTTGCTTTTGCATTCACATAGAGGATCCATCCAAAAATCCCTAGATCCTTTCACTTGAAATAATATTTTTCATCTAGTTAAATGCAAAGAAAAAATTGTAGTCCAAGTAATAAGATTTTGGTAAAATTTGACAACAGAAAAAAAAAAATGCTTGACATACCTAGCCTGGTTTTGAGGTAAGGCCTGCTATGTTGGATCAGGCCAGGCTCGATTTCTCTCAAACTTGAATAGGCCTACCCTAACGAAACTTGTTCCTTGAATATGATACAATAAATTCTTAAATACTATATACGGTAGTGTTAATATATAATTTTTTTGAAGAGATAACACAGCCTTCAAATTTAGCTTAAACCATGAGATCATCCATTCTATCCTGATCTTTAAACATCAACCATCAACTTCCCCCAACAAGCCTTTGTGGCCATAGGATTCGATTGGAATTATAAAAGCTGTCGAAACCAAAATGCCATGTGGTTGGATATCTTATGCAGACTAAAGCCCGACCTTTTATCTATTTGGTCTAAAAAGGCAAGGAAAAGATCTTTCAATTCAAGTGCATGCTTGTGTCATCCTCTTCCTTCTCATCCTTTTGAACCTCGCCGCTGTCCAGTATATGCACCATATGTGGTGTGCTCGCCTTTCATACTCCCCCTCTAATTTCTTCCAACTTTGCAACATCATCGGCTCTTATCCCTGCATATAAATTTGGTGTTCATGCAACAGGGTGTTAGATGTTGAGGTGATATTTGATGATCTAAATGGGATCACGTGCTAAGGTGGTCTTAAATCATTGATAATCCTTCCATCGAGGCATTATGATCCTGATGAACTACGGTCACCATGTTTGATATACTTTGTTTTGGTGATTAAATCGAGTTCTTCAAATTTCCATGAATAGACTATTTTATATTCAATGAAAGTCCAAGATCATTGACCATATAATATAAAAACTATCCTTAAAATATTTTTCATAAAAATATATTTATTAATCATATAAATTATTAATCCTACTAAAATAAATTAATTATTATCATAAAATTAATATTTTATTTATACTTTAATATAGCATTATACTAATATTAATAAGTATTTGATTAAATAAAGGTAATATGTTAAATAATTCTATAATATCAATATGAAGTACAATAATGTGTTTCTATCATACTTAAAAAAATATAATTAAATAATACTATGAAAAATGATATAATTAGTAATATATATCATAAATACTATATATAAAACATCAATATAATGCAATATATAATGTTGAAAAATCAAATTTTTTATTAAACTAAGGGATATTTTTGTCCCTCAATTTCAATCCAAGATCACTGCTTGGAGGTGATCTTAGAATTCTCAATGATAAATTTTTCCAACTTTAGATTGGTGGTGATTTGAGAATTTGGAATAATTTAGGATCACTGCCACATAGGATCATTATGGTGGAATCAAATACATTAATTTTATCACCTCCCTCATATTATCCATGATATTACGGTCTAAACACCTCCTAATAGTCTTTGGCTGTAGAGAAGTTCTAATCATTCAAGATGTTTCCAAAATAACAATCCTAACAAGAAGGCACCAAACCCCCAAAAAAAAATAAAGCAATGATTTCTTATCTTCCCTCCTAGACTTCATGATTTTCTTGCAAGGTTGGTGTAAGTTTTTTGAGTTCTAAAGAGGATAGTTAGAGATATTCAAAGGAGGATTAGCTGCAGCCTTAGTCAAATCGATCAATTCAACCAAAGGTACATCGTTCTTCAGTCAGACTTTCTATATCTCCATAGACATCTTTAACTTCGTTTCAGGCATTCTGAAGTTGCATCAAAAGGACTTTTAAACCATACAAAAGGTTGCTATAGAGTTGCAAAATAGTAAGACTGAGTCACAACACCAAAAATTCTGATCAAAAACTTTAATTCAATCCACCATGATATAAAAGAGAGCACTACATAAAGTATTTGTACTACACTAGAACCTCTTATATTGCCTAGAACATGTAGGAATCTCTAGAATTCAACTTGAAGAGATATAAAAGAACGCTTCAGAAACAAATCTTGCATCCTAATGGTGCTTTTAGATGCTAGGAACCATCTAATAATGACTTGGGGTGTTATTAAAATGAATTAGTATGAGCCTATTTGCCATCAATTGACCGCTTCTTTACATGGTCTAATCATCGTGAATCCCTTACTTTATCAAAGTTAGATAGATGTTTGGTTTCCTTGGAGTGGGCAACGGCCTTTCCATTTTCTACCCTCACTCCTCTCCCAAAGGCCACGTATGATCACTGCCCAATACGTCTAAATTTCTTCTTTTCAATCTGGTAGTTGATTCGTTGGATAGAATTCTCAAACGGGCAGCCCAAAATGGAATAATAGCTGGAATAGGATGCTCAGAGACCACAAAAAAAAAAAAAAAATACACTGCATTCAGTATGCCGATGACACGCTCATACTTTGCGATGCCAAAAAATCCCAAGCTACAAATTTGAAGTTCATTCTTTATTCTTTTGAGCTTTTGACAGGTTTGAAGATTAATTTTGAAAAGAGCAATTTGTTTGGCATTGGAATCTCTTAAAACACTTGCAGGATCTTCGCATGTCTAATGGGTTGCTCGCACTCCAATTTACCAACCAAGTATCTAGGTTTCCCTCTCCTTTCCTCAAAGCCTAGATCTTCAGATTGCTCCTTCTTGGAAGAGAAAATTGGCAAGAAGTTGGCAGCTTGGAAATGTAGGCTTCTATCCATAGGTGGAAGGCTAACCTTGGTAAATGCTGTGATCAGTGCAATACCTATATGTTGGATGTCTGCTTTTTTTATTCCTCAGGAAGTCATCGCAAGAATTGAGAAGGTACGTCGACAATTCTTATGGAGAGGAGAAAAAAATTGCTTTGGAGGTCATTGCCTAATGAGTAGGGAACAAGTATGCAGACCAAAAAAGCTAGGTGGACTGGGTGTCATCAATTTAAGACTTTTTAATCGATGCCCCTTACTGAAACATTGATGGAGATTTTATAAGAAAATTCACAAGCCCTGGAGGGAGTTAATTATTAATCTGTATTACAAGAAAAAGCTACCTTGTCAAGAGAAACCAGAGTGCCTTAAATTTGCTTCAGAGGCATGGAAAAGTGTAGTGAAAGTATCCACATTTTTTAGATAAAGTGTGCATTTCACAGTCGGAAATGGACAACAGGTATTATTCTGATTTGATCATTGGTTTGGAGTAGCACCACTTAAAGATGTTTATCCACAACTGTTCAACCTCTCTCGTAAAGCAAAGCTTTCTGTAGCTGAATTTTTTAGTACTTAAGAGGCAAGAAATCACTTTGGACAAGTGATGCATTTGAATTACGAGGAACCACTTGAATCAATGCTTCTACAGCTCAAAGACATAACCCTCGCAACAGAGCAGGATAAAGTGGCATGGAAATGGAGCAAAGAAAAAAAAAATTCAATCAAAAATTGTTACTTCTTTTTAAGCAACGGAGGAGTTTGGTCTAGCTGGGCTAACGATATATGAAAAATTAGACTTTCAGAAAAAGCAAAAATTTTTACATGGCTAGCTTCTTTTAACAGGATTCAGACAGGAGAAAATTTGAAAAAAAAAAAAAAAAAAAAAAGATGAAAGGGCTAGCTTTTTGTCCATTGTGTGGCACTCAAGAGGAAAAAATTAATCATTTGCTCCTCTCTTGTAACTTCTCTATATCTGTTTGGCAGAAGATAGCTCAAAAAATAAAAATTTTCTGACTTTCTAGTTCTTTTGATGATTTGTGGAACTTATGGAGAAACAACCTGACAGATGAACAGATGAAAGATGCATAGGATTATTTGATTATTGTGATGTTTTGGGCAATACAGAAAGAAAGAAATAGAAGAATCTTCTAATTTCAAGCTCTTTCCATAAATAGTATTTATAATAAATATATCTTCCTCCTTGAAAGCTGGACATCGTGCTAGCAGGGGAAAGCAAAGGACAGTCACAGAAATGATAAAGACACTAAAAGAAGCTGATGGGAAGAGAAATAGCCAAAGACAAGGCCGTAGTGTTCATTCAATATGTAAGCCTAGACGTTGTCTTTTCTTCTTGGTTTTTTAAAAAAAGCCAAGGGGCTCTCGTTGTCCCTTTTTTTGGTTCGACCCTCTTCTACAATAGACGGATTTTTCAGTTTCTTTTTTTCTTTTTTAGATTTCTCTCCCATGTAATTCCTATCCATATCTTTTTAATATAAAACTCCAGGTGGGAAACCTCCCGTTTTCTATCAAAAAAAACAAAACAAAACAAAAAAACTACAACTAGAATACCTTCTAATTGTAGACTTTTGCAATTAAGAAATGAATGATTGGCATATTATCGTCTATTCACCAAACGATGGTGTAACTCCTATTGTCGGTTTAGAGACTTCAGACTACACTCACATAGCTCAAGTATTTGATTTGTCACTTTCTCATCTGACCCCTGATTGACCTGCTTTAACATTTATTGGAAAGCTCATTCAACAATCGATATCATGAATGTAGTTTCATTTGAAATTTTATTTATAATATTTGTGATCAATATTTTGAATTACCAGAACCTATTATATATCCTAACAATGCAAATATTTAAGCTCTTGGGACACCGGTGAATCTGATGTTACTGCATAATCATACTTAGCCATTAATTATGATGCCAACTAGGATCGCCCATGATACCTTTGTGTAGATCATTTACCCTTTGTACAAATCTTGGGGCAAGGATATTTTTCCCTGCATCATCAGATTTAAGAGTTTTAAGGGTCTGAAGTTATGAAAGTCTATAGTTTAAATTGGACCAAGTATCAAAAAGAGGTTGGTTGAAAGATGTTAGTATGGATCATGCACATAGAAGCCAAGGTTAATAGATGGAGAGAAACCTGGAGAGAGAGAGAGAGAGAGAACCCAAAAGATCCTTTCGCTAAGATTAAAATGAAGTGGAGTCGGTCATAATTGATGGTCATTTAATTAGGTGCAATTAGTGGCTAAAATTGAACAATTTGGCCAACTAGGCAAATTTATGATCCAAATTGAGTAGCCTTGAGGACTTCAATTTAAATAAAACTAGCATAAAACCCACGCAATGCATGGGATGCATTTTTATTTAGAAAATATAACATGCTTAAAATATTATTTTTATTAATTATATAATTATTTAGAAAATAATAAATATTTTACTAATATATAAAATATTTATTTTATTAACAAATTTTTTATTAGTTTTATTAAAAGATCATTCATTAATACATTAATATATTCTTAAACTTTATTAGTCTTTTAAGAATATTATTATTTTATTAAAATACTATTATTATTAATGTTATTAATATTATCATATTAAGATTATAACAAAATCAACCATAGAAATGCTTGACGAGTTGCAATATCCTAAGTCAAAATTATCTTCATTTTCTACTACACTAAAAAAGTATCCTCCAAAAATTGTTTCATGTGTGAGTACCAAATTGTAGACATAGTGGAGGAAGATTTATTAAAAATATTATTTTATTAATATATTAATATATCACACCTTGAATCCAACTTCTGAGTCAGAAAGTGATTTGTAAATTTGAGATATCTAAAATATCATAGTTTATTGATTTATTATGAAATATGCATATATTCAAAAAAAATATGATATCTATATGTTATATTGCAAAAGTCTTTTGACATAGATCAGATTCATGCTCTTAGTCTAACTATGTTCTTAGCCTGATAATGAGGGTTATATGTTAGCACTTTAAACCTCGTCAATTGAAATTATGCATTGATTTTTGGATCCTATCAATGGAGGTTATGTATTGATTTTTGGACCCTACCAATGGAAGTTGTGTATTGATTTTTAGATCTTGATAATGGAGATTATATGTTGTCATTCTGATTGAGCTCATCATTCTGGACCTTGCCATGGAGATAAGTGTAGTCATAGTTAAGGCTATTGAGTTATATGTGATTTATTTCAAATCAAGTTTAGGATTATGTATGTGCATGAATATTTAAAAAAAATTGATTTACACTGATTAGCATGAAATATATTTTTATATTTATTTATAGTATTTATATTTAAATATTATATCTTACGATAATATCTGAGATGTCTAGTTGAGATATTCATTACTTATTAGGCTATTGAGCTCATTATCTCTCTTTTTTTTTTAGATTTACATTCATAATTGTAGACATCGATAATACTTTAGGAGTGAGTTAGAGGTGAGGGTCAACGATATAGATTTATTATTATATTTTTATAGAATTATTATTTAAGATATAATTGATGTAAATTTTTTTGAATATTATTAAAATTTTATGAGAAATTAAAGTTAATTTTAGTTAGTTAAATTTTAAATTTAATTTATTATAAATTCTACTATGATATATTAATATCATTTTTGAAATACCTTGCATGCTTGTGCAGAGAGTTCTTCATGAGTATATAGCAGCTGCCATGACTCTGAATTCATGATTTCAGATCAGAGGAGTGATAATTTATATGGTATCAGAGCATAAGTAGATTAAAATCAGACATACGATGAGCGTAAGTAGATAAACACTAGAAATATTACGATGAAAATCAGTATTGATTATAGTGTAGGTTATCTTAATGAACTTTTTTTTTGAACTTTGAGATTAAAAGATCATTAAAGAATAATGATTAATAGGGTTTGATATATGATAAATAATCTAGAGATTATGTTATGATTAGTTGAATTTTGATTTAAAAGTAATTGCAAGAGGATTGATCACAAAAATTTATCATATATTGTGATTATTAATTTGATCATTAATAGTTTAAGTAAATTATAAGCTCAACTTTGATATGGAATAATACTGTGATGTTGCTCTTGATTTTGAAGATAATTATTTAGTGACAAGATAGGGTTCATTCACAATAATGTGTTAAATATTTGGACTAAGAAAATTTTTGTGATATTTGATTGAAATATTTTTTGAGGTTGAACCTAATATGTAGATCATATATAAACCAATATATAGGAGGAAAGTATATTTGAAAATATTGCAAATAAATTTACTTCTTATGAAAAAAATTAATTTTATTTTAAGATCATAAAGTATTCATTTTGGTAGAATCATTAATAATCTTAGTTATTATCCTTGGATCCAAGTAATAAATCTTGTTTATATCTATTCAAGATTTTAAGGATACATATGAAATTATAATTTTAAAGTTTGTGGTTTATGAACTGATTTGGAGTTCTTTTATCCTTACTATTGAGGTCCTTGATAAAATCTAGTATTTCATAGAGATTTGATTTTAAGAGGTTTACATGATTGTTGTAGATGGATTTTGATATGTTAAAGATCTCAATGGAAGAAACTCTAAAAAAGATGATTGAGTCGGTTTTATTTATATATTTTAATTCAAGTCCTAACTTGATGGAGTATCAGAAGATTTTTTTATTGATTTTACTTATAAAATTTTAATTTAGAGTTATCTAATTAAATTAACAAGAGAATTAAAATTTAATTAATATTAGATTATAGTAAATCTATGTGCTAGTTTTGAATGTGATATGAGACTCAAAGGTTAACCATGATGATTGTGCTCCAGGCAAAATTAAGGATGAGAATCAAAAGTTTATTTTTAGCTTTAATTAAAATTTAAAATTTTAAATCTTTTTTGTCTATGGTACAGAGTAATATTTTGATCAAAATTATTTCGTGAATCTAAAAAATTTTGATGGCTTAAATCAGCATGTAGAGCCGAAGCATGATGATCTGAATTATTTTGAGCCAGTCAGCAATATTGATTCTTTGAGTTAAAATTAATAATAGATGATATGATTTGATATTTTTTATAAAAAAAATCATTGATGTTAGAAAGGACAATGCTTTGATTTTGGGTGTCACTATGATTTTTCACAAGTAGCTCTCCTATCTATCATGTTAAGTAAATTTTTTTAGCATCATGAGTCTTGAATTAATGGATCAGCAATTTTTGATCTTAGAGTTGGAATATTTATGGATAGATTTTCTTTCTCCTAGATTTGAAGTTTATATTCCTCTATATGATAGAAAGATTGTGAGGTTGTTTATTTATTGAGAGCATATTAGAGTTTGCTATGATATTGTAACAGATCAATTAAATTAAGAGTAATTGATGTTTTTAGCAAGAAATTTGATATTCTTATTTGAAATTAAGATATTAATTTCGATTATAAGATATGAATGATTTTGATTCAGATCAACTCTTGAGGTATTGACCTTTTTTATATGAAATGATTTAAATATGAATTTGCATCGAGAATTAGAATATTGAAAAGTTCAAGGATGAGATTAGGACTATGAATCCTAAGTTCTGAAAGCATAAGTAAGAAAAATTTAGAGAATGAATTTTTTTTTTTTTAGAGAGAAGATATAACACCCCAACCCTATCACAAGCATGAATTTTAAAACATCAAAATAAAAAAAATAAGTCAATATGTGCATTGCATGTGCTGGAATTATGGTGAGAAGCTAGAATACGTGAAAGGAACTCCCGAAGGAGTTCTCTTCCCTCTTCCAATCAAGAACTCTTCTTTTGACCAGGATTTTGAGTTGAAATCGGTCTCAAATTTTTTCAGAAGAAATTTATTTAAAGGTCTCAATCTCTTAATTTTTTTTCACCAAAAAATCACCATATTTCACTGCCTTTTTTCCCCTTCTTTGCCTCTTGACTGTCGGTGGTTTAATCTTACTTTGGCCACCGAAAATCGGATCAATTTCCATCAAAGATTAGGTAAATCTCTCTAATCATCTTTCTCTCAATCTTTTATAGTTCCTAAGCTTGAAATTTTGCCAAATTTTCCATCAAAAATTTTTGATTACCAATTTCTCCTATTTTTCATGTTTCATTCTTGATTTTTCGGCATCCTTTGCTACTGCTAGTCATCGAACCAAGCCGATTGTCACCTCTATGGCCTGCTCTTCCAGCCATGGGTGTTGCCAGTCAGGAGGAGAAACTCTCCTGCTATGGGAATGAGGGGAAGAAGGGTTCCCCTATTCCATTAAGAAGAAAGAAAGAAAGAAAAAAAGAAAAAGAGAGAGAGAGAGAGAGAGAGAGAGAGTTTCTCTCTTCCAATCTTTCCTCTTTCTTCTCTGAGCTTGCATCCCCACCTCTCTCTAAAAAGTTTCACTTTCTCTCTTTAATTTCTTTATCTATAGATTTTTTCTCTTTAAAATTATTCCTCTCTCTATGATTAGTCCAGTGAAGAGCTTTCTTTCGGTGATTTTAATCAAGCTTAATGAAAAATCCCGATCTGTGATTGGCAGAAAGCATGCCAGCATTCATCTTGATTAGATTCAGATACCATTAGATTTAATTATCTATAATTTTTTATTGAACTATATATACACTAATTCAATATGATTTGATTAAATCACCTTAATTAGACAGACCAGATTGTTGGGCAACGTTGCCTGATTGGTTCTGTTCCATCTTATCAATTTCTCTCTTCTTTAATATTCTCTCTTTTTGTGATTTATGAACCGAGTGAACCCAACCTGTTGCTTTGAATCTAGTTGATTTTGATAGGAGTTTTGAACTACTCTATTAGTCAAACAATATGCTCATACCATCCAAACCTTTATTGAGCATCACGAGATCTAGTCCTTGTTAATCTCTATTAAATTATTACATTTCAAGCGGTTCTGATTAAATAAAGCTATTTGATCAAATTGATCTTTGATTGCTAATCAATGTACCAACCTTCATTGTAATTTTTATCAAGCACTAATAGCTTTGATTACCATTGATCTCTATTGAATCATCTAGTTTCTACTCTAATTATGATCAGATAACATTATCTTTGATTTGACCAACTAGGATGTTGGATGATATTGCTTTTATCAATCTTATGACATTATTGAAACTTAAGATTTTTATTAGTTGTGGCTTAAGACTATAAAAGATTATATTTTAAATAATAGATTCTGTAAGATACTTTTAGAATTGATTGAATCTATCCATTCAGTATTTTACAGAGATAAGCAATGAACCATCTTTTTGAGATATTTTATAATTTATATTGAAAGTAAATAATCGATCTTTGAATTATATATGATTTATGAAACTATATTTTGTATAAAAAATAATTTATAAATTTAAAATTTTTAAATTATCATGATTTATTGATTTATTATGAAATATACATATGTTCAATGAAATTATAATATCCATATGTTATGTTGCAAAAATACTTTGATAGGGATCAGATTTGTACTCTCAGCCTAACTATGTTCTAGATCCTACCAATGGGGTTATATATTGGCACTCTAGATCTTGTTGATGAGGGTTAGGCATTGGATTTTCGACCCTACCAATGGAGATTGTGCATTGATTTTTAAACCCTATCAATCGAGGTTATGCATTAATTTTGGGATCCTGCTAATAGGAGTTGTGCATCATTGTTTGGATCCTACCAATGGGGCTTATATGTTGGTACTCTAATTGAGTTCATTGTTATGGATTCTGCCACAAAGATAAGTGTGATTTTAGTTAAGACTGTTGAGTTATGTGTAATTCATTTCATATTAAATTTGTAATTATGTATATGCATGAATATTTGAAAAGATTTGATTTGCACTAATTAGTATAAAATATATTCTTATATTTATTTATAGTATTTATTTTTCAAACATCATATCTTATAATAATATCTGAAATATTTAATTAAGATATTTATTACTTACTGGACTATCGAGCTCATTATCTCTTCTTTTTTTTCAAATTCAGATTTTTAATTACAGACTTTGGTATTACTTTGGGAGTGAGTTAAAGGCGAGAGTCGATAATATAGATTTATTATAATACTTTTGTAGGATTATTATTTAAGATGTAATGGATGTAAGATCTTTTGAATATTATTAAAATTTTATGAGAGATTAAAATTAATTTTAGTTAGTTAAAAATTTTAAATTTAATTTATTATAAATTTTACTATAATGTATTGATATCATTTTTAGAATATCTTGCACGTGAAAAGAGTTCTTGATGTGCACCATCACGAAGAAAGAGATAATCACATGCCATATATGGATTCAAGAGCCAAATTGATGACTTTGCTTACGTGCCTAGAAGCATGATGTGGTGTGAATCAGATTTGACAGAAATTTAAAAGAAATTATTGCTTGAGAAAGGGTCAAGTTTAGAAGCTTGTTTTATTCTTCTTAATTCACCATGATCTCCAACCACCATCATTTTCATAGTAGCAAGATGTAGCCAAAATTATTTTATTCTTCCTAATTCACCATGATCTCCAGCCACCATCATTTTCATAGTAGCAAGATGCAGCCAAAGTTATTTTGTTCTTCCTAATTCACCGTGATCTCCAGCCACCATCATTTCCATAGTAGCAAGATACGGCCATTATCATTTTCTTTGTAGCAAGATGTAGCCACCATCATTTTCATAGTGGCAATATACAGCCACCATCATTTTCATGATAGTTAAATTCTGTTATTTCTTTTCATTTACTAAATTTGTCTTATATTCTCTCTCTTATCTATATAAAAGGAGGCGACTTATGTATTCAATTCAGATTTAAATGAATGAAAATGAGTGTTTCTAAATTCTCTTATCTAACCTCTGTGTGTTAGTGGCGAGTTATAAATCTTAGAACTTATCACTCACATTCTTCTTTTCTTGAGTGTGGCGTTTTATCCCTTTGTAATCTGATTGTAGCGATTTTCTTATCAATCAAATTTTAATTTTTTTTTTTTTTCTGGTACTCCAACCTTTGTTCTTACCTACACAAAATAGTTATTCAGATCTGTACACATCGGTTCTCTATGAGTATGCGGCGATTGCCATGTTCATTGATTTATGATCTCAGATTAGGAGTGTGACAACCAGTGACCAATGCCTCGATGTGAGGTCTCCGATGACTTCAAAAGACTTCCTAAGATAGTGGTGCTTGGCCCAAATTAGTGGCTGATAGCAGTGAATGAAGGAAATGCCGAAATAGGGCATCCTCTACTCAGATACAATTCTGACAACTTGCCAGCTCTAATCAAGGTCGGACAATGGCCATGAGGCCGAAAAAGATAGAAGAAAAAGGAATTAGGTTTATTACCTAAGCTTGGTAAGGCCAAGAAGATGATCTGGTAGGAATCTAAGGATAAAATCGTAAAGAAAAACTCAAAAGTTCTCAAGATTTTCCGACGATGGAGTCCAAAGGAAGGAATCTCTTATAGGCAATATCGTAGGGTTTTGGTTGAATTAAGCTTGCCTAAGACTCTTGGCATCCACCGAAGTCAGGAGAGGAAGAAGACTCCGACATGCTGGGCACGTATGTTTCATGAGTTCGGGCCTTCTTCAAACCAGCCCATGGGCCCCAATGCTGGGTTATCACATAATATATTCTTTAATATTATTAATCTTCTAAAAATATTATCAATAAAATATTATTTTACTAAAATATATTTTTATTAAAATCTATGATCATCATTATTATTAATATTATCATACTGAGATTTTAACAAAATTAATCACAAAAATACTTTAAGAGTTGCAAGATCATAAGTTGAAATGCCTTTCTTTTTCTACTGCACTAAAAAATATATCCTTCAAAAATCTTTTTGTGTGTGAATTCCTATTTGCAGTGGAGAAAGGCTTTAGCACCCCTACCGCTTTTATTTAGAAAATATACCACCTCATTATTTTTGAAAATAATATATATTTTATTAATATATAATATATTTATTTTATTAATAAATATTTTTATCAAAAAATTTGAGAAGAAGTCTAGATCTTGGAAGTTCCACTCCTCTTCCCTTTTCGATCACCGAAGCCTTTAATGATCTTTTAATAGCATCAATATCCCGCAAGATGAAGTCCACGATGAAGCCTTTTAGGTTCAACAATATGGACTGAACATCCCAGGTTCCTAGAGGTTGTTAGGGAGGCCTTGACAGCAGAGGTGAGAGGGAGCCCGACCTGTTACCCATTTCTTAAGGTTGTCATTGTTTGTTTACCTTCCACCAAATATTAGTGGAGTTAATACCAAGTCCAATGAGGCGAAAAATCCAAAGAAAGTAGCCAAAAATGTTCCATAAAAGTGTAGACTCAAAATTTTATACTATAAGCGTGCGAGGACTAGGAATTGATGCGCGTTAAGAGATGATAAATTGATGCAGGTTAAGAGATGATGGCAGCAAGGATTCGACTGGACCCAACGTACTCAAATTTTAAAATTTTAAGCCGTTTAGAGTAACAAAGGGGATGCCTAGGGATATCTACAACCATGAATTCTCTGATACTCGAACTCTCAAGGGAATATGAATTCTTCAATACCAATCAAACTAATTTCTGGAAGAATATACTTTTAATTTGATTCACCGATACCCTAATTTGTCTCCTAGTACAGATAGTTGTGCAAGAGATCCCTACTTCAGCAATATTTGTAATGCATCAAAAGAACTCTCACACTCTCTCTGGGTGTGTGCGTGATCCAGATCGTCCTCTAATCTAAAGAACCGGCCCACATTGGTCCTTGTACATCTTCTCTCTCTATCCTAATTTTCCTCCTGTCGTCATCAAACTCCATTAATCATGCAAGTAGAGCATTCCATGTTAGCCCAGCTAGCATGCGATTGGCGAGTTCTACTGGAGGCCTGGCCCCATGATCAAAGATAGAATAAATGCCACCCACCCGTTTAAATATCCAACATGGAAAGAGAGGAGGGAGTAATTCAAGTGGTGGATGGCTGGGACTAGGCGGCATTGTGGCAGGACAACTCAGACTAGCAGTGGTTTGAAAATTCTGCACCAACTGGTCCTGGCTTCCTCATATCATCTGCTTTCTAGAAGGATTTCTTCCATCTCTTTCTTTATTTTGGCACCCCTGCCTTCTTTTCACACTTTCCAACTCACCTACCCGACCCATGCCCCAAGTTCCGTGATATGTGTAATTCTATCGCCATTACCTTTATTATTTAGCTTCCTGTTAAGTTTTCAGGGGAACGAATCATGGTTGGTACTAATCTTTGTGTTAATACCTGTTGGGGCAATTTGATCGGATTGGATCAGATGGAGTTGGATCAGATGCGAGTCAAATAAAAAAAACTCATCAATCTAAACTCTACTTATTTATTAAATAGATCAAAAATTCAAATATACACTCGATCGATTTATTAAATAAATAAACTAACTCGATCTATATGATCTATTTATTAAACAAGTTAAATTAGATTAAATAGGTTAAATGAGTTGAACAGATTAAATGAATCGGATTAAATAGGTTAAATAAATTTTAAATAGATTAAATAAATTTTAAATAGATTAAATGATTCAGGTTGCCACTCCATCTAATTATTAAAAGGTCAAAACAGATCAAATGAATCAAAAGTTTAAACTTGAATACAGTCCATTTAAATAAATACATCTAGATAGGTTGATTTATTTATGATCCAAATTTTTTTTGTGTCAAATCCAAATCTATTTAAAGTGGGTTTGCATGGGTCGGATGGACAAAAGTTGGAACATAAATTGCCAACCTTATTTCAACTCTAAGAAGGAAAACTATATATATATATATTACTCAAGCGGGTTTGATTCAATGTTGATTATGAAAGACTTGATGATGTTGGACGAGCAAATCTCTGCCATTAGCTATGAAATTGGCAGGACTTTCATAAAACTAAATCGTGAATGGAGTATATCAAACCCATGAAACCAAGAGCCTTTCTTGTAAAATTACTTTTGATTTCATTTCTTTCAATGATCACTAATACGATTAAAACAATGCGAAAAGCATAGTCATGATCTATTTAATTGAGTTATTATATGTGACGAATTGCGAGAATATGATTTCATCTTGCTTATTAGGATTATATCATGAAAACGCGTTTTAAAGATTTATGTGCACACTCTGTCTCATTCTACTATGCATTCAAGGCCATGCCAGCTTCCAAATCTTGCTCTACAACATTAAAATCCATCAAGAATAATTACAAATTGTGATAGATTTGTAATTAAAATAATTTGTTGACAAAAAAAAAATTAGTTAATTGAATTTTCTCGACAAAGGTTGGATCCAGTTAGCCAACAAGTCATACTCTATCAGCTACAAATGGGGCCCGATCTTGCCTTAAGTTTAATGTTTATTCTTAAATATCACTTTTCTTCGAAAGTTTTAGTTAGACCTGCTCAAAATTAGGTGGCCCATCAAGCCCGTCCGAGTCTAAACTGTTTTAAACAAATCCGAGCCTGATTTTAAACCCGAAGTATCAAATTGGGCCTGAAATTAAAATTCATCCATTAAATAGATTAGGATTGGTTTTACATCGATCCAATCTGAACTCGATCCAAGCTTGATATTTATATAAAATATATAATGCATAATATAATCTATATATATATATATATATTATATTTCTTAATCTCCTCGCTTCATCCTCCCATCTCCCCCAACCTCCTCTATCCTCCTCCTCCTTCCACCTCCCAAGCCTTCCCCCTCCCCTCCGCCTCTTCCTCCACCACCCTAGCCACCCCCTGTCCCACCTCTCTTCTCCTCTAACTACTATACTGGCTATCTCCCATCCCACCTCCCCCTCCCTTCTTTACAACCCCCCATTCTCCCCCCCCCAAAAGTCTCTCTCTTTTTTTTTTTTTTTTTTTTTGTTGCTGGAGAGATTTTTAGGCCCGTGGCTTGGCCCAAAAGCCTGAAGCCCGATATATAACGGGCTTAGTCTTCGAAAGTCAGCCTAAACATCGGACATTACGAGATCCGGACTTAAAAAATTAATGAAAATCATAAGTTGAGCTTAACCCAAATCCAACCCATCCCGCCTATCGAACAGGTCTAGTTTTAATCAAAATCTTTGTTAAAAGCCTTTCCATAGAAATCATAGATGAGTATGGTCTAGATACGGATAACTGAAAGGCAATCTTTTAGCCACGCACGGTCCACGTTGCCAAATCTTTTTGGCAAAATTAGATTAACCTCTGTGAAATCTTTGTCAAACTTTACTCACCTTATTTGCAGCTAATCACCTCTAGGTATCCTTGTGCTACTAACTTTCTTCTAATTCTATAACCGGAGCGTTCATTTTGGTCAACCAAATCCAATCACGTCCTCTTCTCGAGCCATCAGCCTCACCAACCCTCATTAACAACTGCTCTCCACCTGGCCTGCATCACTATACAATAAACCAGACGAGACCGGAGGATTATTCCGCTTTGGCTAGAGCGGAACAAACCCGTGGTGCCGCAGTCACACGTTTGAGAAATTATTGCATGCACCGGGTCCAGGTGGGCCCCGGCAAATCTGGCCACATATGCACGGTGGATAACGTGCAATCGGAATTGGTGAGATCCAAGGTGTAATGTGGCGTGTTATCCACCGTGGGATTTGGCGTGGTCCATTGGACCTGGCCTAAGTAATAATTAGTCCACATGTCTTGCCTGAAGCCCTGAACCTAGTCCAACCCATTTCTTTTGAAATGGAACCACGGTTCATGAGTTCAACAAACCGGTTCGACCGGTCGAGTCAAGCCGGTCGTTGGACGCTCTGTTACGCGCGGAGAAAGGGATCCAGATCCGAAATTATTGCCTGCCTCCAATTAGACCTAAATCCATTGCAATCGGATCCGACGGATGAAATTTCTTCTATGCAGGCGTCAGAAATTGAAAGCACCTTCCTGACCGTTAGATTCGAATGGAACAAAAGCCGATCACCAACCGGTTGGATTAACAGTATAAAACCCCTCGCAAAGCCTCGGTTTCACCCTCTTTTTCTCATTCTCTCTCCATTTCCCGATCTCTTTCTTCCTCGCCATGAGTCCCAGCTCTTGTCGCCGGCGAGCGCCGTAACCGAAGCGCCGGAGATTGAGACGGGCCGCCGCCGAAATGGAGGCCCAGAAAAGCCACGGGGCGAAGCTCACGCGGACCCCCTCTTCCCTCCTCCGCTCCCCGACCCTTCGCTCTTCCGTCAACAGCTTATCCGCCATAGACGAGGCCACCGCAACTGGAGCTGACGGCGATGACTCCGACGATAAGAAGCCCCGCCACCGCCGAGGCGGTCGTCCCCGCCGCCCACTCCTTCCGGCACTCTTGCCCCTTCCCTTCTTCCTCTTCCTCTTCCTCCTCCTCCTCTACCTCCGCGATGACGCCCCCTTCCTCAGTAACCTCCTCCTCGCTGCCTTCGTCTTCGCCGTCGCCTTCCTCGCCGCCCGCCGTTCCCGCTTCCTCATCCTCCGCTGCCGCGGGATCCGGCGGGGGGAGTCGGTCCAGTGGTTCATCGGCGACGGCGAGCGGGAATCGAGGAAGGAGAAGAGCAACGGGAAGATCGTGAGGGAGGGGGTGGAGTTCTACAGCAACGGGGATTTCTACGAAGGGGAGTTCCACAAGGGGCGCTGCAACGGGAGCGGCGTCTACAATTTCTTCGCCAAGGGGAGATACGAGGGCGATTGGGTTGATGGCAAGTATGATGGTTATGGGATCGAGAGCTGGGCGAGGGGGAGCCGGTACCGGGGGCAGTACCGGCAGGGCCTGAGGCACGGCTTTGGGGTGTATCGGTTCTACAGCGGCGATAGCTACGCTGGAGAGTGGGTCAGCGGGCAGAGCCATGGCATCGGAGTGCAGACTTGCTCCGATGGGAGCTGCTATGTAGGGGAATTCAAATGCGGGGTGAAGCATGGCCTCGGATACTACCACTTCAGGTAACCTTTACTGATTGCTTTCAAGGACTGTTTGGCAAGAAAGTTGGCGTTTTTCCTTGTTCTATGGGTGTTCAATGTTCTCTTGTGTTCGATTTTGAAATCTATATGCTTTTATTGTTTAATATTGTGGATTGAATTGGTAGTGTTTGGGACTTCGATTCATGTGTTGTTGGTAATTTGACTATTGTAAAATAAAAATTTGGGGACCATATGAGTGAAAATGGTAAGGTTTGGTATTGTTGGTTGTGGAACGTTATAAATTTTTGCTTTTGACCAGAATTAATGGAACCATAGAATATGGACCTAAAGACCATTTTTTTATTTTTTTTTATTGCTCAATTTGAAATCTGGGTTGCGTGTTTTCCCCCTCCTGACCATTCCAATCTTTTATTTACAATGGCTTCTACCCACCTGGATGTATAAAAATTTGAGTTTGATGTAGTTGCTTTAACTTTGGTTCATTGTAACTGGATTTGTTCTCCCATTTGCTTGTGCTTGATATTATTATATGTAATTCTCATCCTGTTGACCTCAGCTCATTATGGATGAATGAAATGTAATAATCTTTAGTTCTTCGTTTATAATAAGGCAACAATACGGCCATCCTGCCGTATCACCAAAAAAAAAAGAATAAATATGTTTTCCTTGATCGTTCTAATACTTTACCAGAGGAACAGCAGATGACCAGGACTAGTTTAAAACCTGAATGGTCAGGCAGTTTGTTAGAATCAGATTCTTAATGCTGCATCTTTATGATTCTTTTGTTAAGTGTCATATGGTTTGCACGACTCTGGTTTCTGCTGTCACAAGTTTCTGTCTTCGTTTGTTGAAATCTAAGATAAGATGAAATCACTTTTTGGTGTTGGTTGGCACATTGTTGTTCTTGGCTTAAAGCCATTAGTGTTATGTAGGTTGAGCGTGCTGGCTTCTTGATTTTTCTAAACAAACTATGCTGTCTTTATTTTTTCTGGTTAAACATAAACTGAAACCTTCAAACTAATTTGTGCATTACCTTTTGAGGTTGTCTAAAAGTACTTTTGGTGTTTAATCATAAGCATGTTTGTTTCCTCTTTTAGCTTTAATATATGCAAACTGATCATGAATGTTCTCATAAATTTCCTATTCCTCTTAATGACTTCCCCTACTTCTTACTGTATGTAATTTTATTTTCAGCAGGACCTTAGAACTGTCTTGAATTGCTTGGAAAGTTGTATTACAAAAGTTTCACCCATTAACAAATTATGGGAATTTTAACTTGGTGTAGATCATGTGCTTTTTTTTGCTTAATTTGGATTGAAATAATGCAGTTGGTGCCTATCGCAGGAATGGTGATCGGTACTCTGGAGAGTACTTTGGTGACAAGATCCATGGTTTTGGAATCTATAACTTTGCTAATGGTCACTGCTATGAGGGTTCATGGCATGAAGGGAAGAAACAGGGGTTTGGAATGTACGCATTCCGTAATGGTGACACAAGATCTGGAGAGTGGGACTGTGGAGTTCTAAAGATCCGGCTACCACCATCAGATCAGGCTGTTCAGCGGGCTGTTCAGGTATATGCTTTGGGTATCCATTTTTCCGTTCATGTTCTTCTTGCAACATTGTCTTCTAAAGGCTCTATTCTTTTCATTGCACTAGTCTGCTCGAAAGGCTGCAGAGAATGCTATTCTCATTCCCCGGGTAGATGAGCAAGTAAACAAGGCAGTCACAGCTGCTAATAGAGCCGCGACTGCTGCTAGAGTTGCTGCAATCAAAGCTGTGCAGAACCGGATGGATGGAAAGTTTTGTGACACCAATGTTTAAGGTCAAACTTTTGCTTGAACTGTACATTTAACTGCTTAATAATCACTAATCCCAAAGTTTGCGACCAGGTATGGCAAATACTTACCTGGGTCTGAGAGACGGTAAGAGGGAAGCTGACAATTTTATGTCTGGATTATGGAATGCATACTGCGGTCCTCTCATGACTGTAACATGTAAATAACTCCATATGTATATGAATTTTTTTTTGGTAGAATCCATATGTTTATGATTTGAATGAGCCTTTTAATGCAATTTCTGCAGGTCTTCTTGGTGTTTTCAACAGTTTCTAGATTTTCAATTTATTCTACTAGTGATACCATGTGCTGGGTAGTGATTGCTTTTGGATGTGCACATGGGAAACAGTACCTTTTCTTCAGCGCTCCTGGCTCCTTATTTCTTTTAGCAACTGCTGTATTGATTCACTCATTCTTCTAAACCTGGTCCCTGCATCTGGCCCATACTATATTTCATCCTTCTTCCCATAGAAACTGGTCCACTTGGTATATTATAATTAAAGTGTTCATAACTTGACTTTGGTAATGAATAGATTAACTGTTCTTTCTTCCTTTTCCCCCGTACAAATTTCTTTCAACCACTCCCACCTGCATTTGGTCATTCAGAAAGCGAATGGTGGAGTTTGATTACATGAAGTAGTTGCAGCCTTCTTGACCTAACTGGGTAGCTTGCATGAGATTTATGGGTGTCAAACAATGGTGATTTGTGATGTACCGAAAAAACAATGGTGATTTGTCGAACCCAACGCTAGTACGGTGAACCTGCCGACCGCTGATGGTGACTCGAACTTATCATGAACACATTGTCGTCTTTCACTGATGTTAAAAGCCTCCACATTTTCAAAAGGATGGTCGGATGTTTCCTTTTGTTTATCTTAGCCATGCCTATCCAACATCCTAGGCTAAAAGCTTGTGTGTCCTTGATCTAAAGGAAATTTTTGACCGAGGCAAAAGCTTCCCTCAGCTCAGTGTGAACCCTGGGCTTCTATTTTATTCCAAGGTTTGACTGCTGCTTTCTAGAGAACTATGTACTTAAATCACAATAAATGGTCTTTTTTTCTTGGTAAAACAATGAATGGTCTTAAAATTCTAATTTTAGCCGTCTGATTTAATTAACGTATGAGAAACCTTGTCTTCACACTCTGAGGCTCAACTAAATTGATTCAGGTTTTCCAAGAAGAATATTGTAAACATGTGTTGTAGGTTGGGGATCATAACTGGGTCAGGTCTGAGGAGGAAAGTTAAGCATCTAGAAATGCAGTGGTCTATTGATTAATTTGTATATGAATATTTTGGATGACATAATATTTTGCACAGATAGAAGTCATCAAAAAGCCAACAAAATATACAATATTAATCAAATAAGATCCATACAAATTTTTTTTCATTTATAAGTCTATTTCTTTCAAAGCATCATGTTTGTCTCGATAGCTATGAACTAAATCAAAGTGCAACTGCATAATCCCCAATGATAGAATATTAAAGTATCAGCACACATTTTTACTGGCAGGATATCGAAATACCAGTATATAATCATCACTAGCAGGATTTTAAGTACGAGCACGCAACCTCTACTGACAGGATATCAAAGTACCAGCGCACAATCCTCATTGACAGGATATCAAAATACCAGTGCATAACCACCACTGGTAGGATATCGAAATATAAGCACATAGTCTTCACTGATAAGATATCGAAATACCAGCGTTTAACCTTCACTGACAGAGTTCGATATATAGTCAGACTGCAAGTTAAAATCTATCTAAAATCAAAATATTGTTTCATATTTCAATTCAGAAAGTTCATAAACCATGCAACATCGAAAACAATCGAATATATTCAATCATAAAACATTTAACATTTCAGAAAACAGCATATTCAGTAATTCAAATTACCATGCATCAGATTCATAAATCATACATAACTTAATATAAAAAATATTTTATAATTTATCGATAAATCTAAAAAAAGTGAAACATTATTTATCTCATACATGCTCCAACAATCTAAATAATTCTAGAATCTTTTTTCAAAATCTTTAATCTATAGATCATATCATGGTATCTTGCTACTGAGCATCTTCTCGATGAGACTACTACACCCCTATATAGAATCGAGTTCAATAATCAGAGAGAATATAGATAATTAAGAAAGATAGGATTGATGGATAGTCACATCTAAAGTCCAAAAAGATCTGATTATGATAATTTTATTTGATCATGATGAAACTAGATGATTCAAAGTCTCTTTACTAAATCAACTTAGACTCAAAGCTACAAGGTCCAGATCCTTCATTGGTTTCATAAATCAAGTAGAGAGAGAAGTCAAAGGAGAGAAAAATTAACAAAAAAGAATATGACTAATCAGGCGATACTGTCCAACATCCCAATCAATTCGATCCAAGTAATTTCATCAAGTCATGATTGAACTAGTATATAAATAGTTTAATAAAAATCATGGGTGACCAAATCTAATGATATGCGAGTCTGATCAAGGTGGATACCAACATGCTGCCCAATGACCACAGATCGAGAGCCTTCACTAAGTTTAATCAAAATTATTGAAAGAAAGCCCTTCATTAGACTAATCTTAGAGAGAGAAAATTTCATCGAGAAAGTGAGATTTTTCTAAAGAGAGAAAGTGGAGAGAAAAATTAGAGAGAATTTAGAGAGAGAAATAATCCTGGGGAGGAAAAGAGAGAAGGAAGAGAGAAACTCTCTCTTCCTTTTTTCCTTTTCTTTTTTTTCTCTTTTTTCTTTTTTCTTTTTCTTTTTCTTCTTTCTTTCTTGGTGGAACAAGAGACTTCCCATTCCCTTCTTTTATGGAACAAGGGAGAACTTCTCTTCGATAGTGGTGGTGGTCAGGGATGCAAGCCATGATAATGCAGATGGGGGATCAGTGGCGACGATGACTGCTGTCGAAAAATCGAAGAAAATGAGCAGAAAAATCAAAGAAAAGTTAGGGTTCTTCGTTCCCATCAAAAATTCCAATAATGGCTGTCAAAATCAAGTTTTGGTAGTTGATGAAGAGGGACAAGATAGTGAGAAGGATTTTTACCTTATCTCTAGTGATGTTTGGATACGATTTTGGTGGAGTTGGTGAAAACTCTCAGCAGAAGAAGAAGAGAGGAAAAGAATTTCTTTCAATGATGAATGGTGGCTGGCGGTAGAGTTTTCATAAGGAACTTCATCGAATAGAGGGGCGAGGAGTCGGACTCCTCCCCAGCTTCAATTTCGACTCCGATCAGGAGTCCAACAGGAAAAAAGACTCTCTCTCTTTTTTCCACTAGTTGGGAGTCTTCTCTCTCTTTTTTCCAACAGTTTAAGATTCATGCAGCTATTTTAACTAGATTGATGGGTTGAGTATTATATTCTCCCCACCTAAAAAGAAACTTTATCTTTGAAATTTTTCTTTGATCAAATCTTTAAAATTTAGGATTAGTTCTTCCTTAAGTCATAATCATCTTCTAACTTGAGGATCTAGTCTTTTATTATAATACTTTTCAAATCAAATTACTATTCTGACCAGCTTAAAAATAATTCAAATCACTATGTTTTCGCTATACTCTTTGATTCAAATCTAGCAGTACACTTGTGTCAAATCAAGTTTCTAAGTTATGTCACAATCCATATAAGTTATCGTCTCAATATCTCTAGTAACTATCCATCTACATTCATGTCTGATTTTATGTATCATAATTCATCCAGTTGTGCTCTGATATCTTATTAATTGTCATGCTTCCAATCTGAGATCGTAAGCTAGGAGTCATGGCAATCACTGTATACTCATGGAGAATTCTTCCCACAAGCATGCAAGACATCTCATCATGATATCTTAAAGCAACAACAGAATAAAATTTAAATAATTAATGTTTAACTTTAATTCAATAACTAAATCAAATATTTTATAAAATAATACTTCATAGTTTTCATCAACTTCAATAAATCCTAATCTAAAATAAAGATATCAATTTCTGTGTCTAATTCGCTCTCCCATAAAGTCAAGCTAGTCTTTTAAATTTGTTATAAAAAATTAAATTATAGAGTAATAAACTAGATAGCCTGGTAAGCAATGTTTAATTTAACTAAATAAATTTAGCAATAATAATATATCCAAAATAAGCATGTAAGTTGCATCAATTCAAAATATATAATACTAATTAAATAAGATTCATACAAATTTATTTTTGTTCATAATTTGATTTCTTTCAAAACATCATGTTCGTTTCAACAGTCATCAGCTAAATCAAAGTGCCACTGCATAACCTCTAATAATAGGATATCAAAGTACCAACGTATAATCCTCACTAACAGAGTATTGAAATACCAATGCATAATCCTCACTAATAAAGTATCAAAATACCAGTGCATATCCCCCACTATCACGGTATCGAAATACTAACATTTAACCCCCACTAGCAAGATTCGATACATAGTCAAGTTGCATGTCAAAATCCATCTCAAATCAAAATATTATTTTATATTTTAATTTGAAAAGTTTATAAATCACGTGACATCGAAATCAATCGGACAACCCATATCAAATTCAATATATTCAATTATAAATCATTTAATATTTTAGAAAAGAGCATATTCAGTAATTCAAACATGCATCAGATTCACAAACATGTATAATTCAATACAAAAAATATCCTATAATTTATAGATAAATCTAAAAAAGTGAAGCATTATTTATCTCATACATGCTCCAACAATCCAAATAATTTCAAAAGTTTTTTTCAAAATCTTTAATCGATAAATCATATCACAGTATCTTATTGTTGCACATCTGCTTGTCAAAACAATTACACCTTTATATAGAATCGAATCCAATAATCAAAGAGGATATGGATAATTAAGAAAGACGGGATCAACAAGTAGTCACTTCCAATAGTCCAAATCAATTTAATCATAATAATTTTATTCGATCATGATCAAACTTGATAGTTCGAAGTCTCTCTACTAGATCAACTTAAACTCAAAGCTATAAGGCTCAAACCCTTCACTAGTTTTATAAACCAAAAGAGAGAAAATACCAGAGTAGAGAGAAATTAACAAGATAGAACATGACTGATCAGGCGATACTATCCGGTATTCAAATCGATTCGATCAAAATGATTTCATCAAATCATGGTTAAACTAGTGTACAAATGGTTAAATAAAAATTATGGATGACCAGATCTAATGATATGTAGGTCTGACCAAGATGAGTGCCGACATGCTATCCGACAACTATGGATCGAAATTTTTCACTAAGCTCAATCAAAATTATCGAAAAAAAAGCCTACACTAGACTAATCTTAAAGAGAGAAAACTTCATAAAGAGAGAAAGTAAGATTTTTTTAGAGAGAGAAACTAGAGAGAAAAAGTGAAAAAAGAAATAATTTCAGAAAAAGAAAGAGAGAGAAAATAGGGAAGAGATAGAAACTCTCTCTTCCTTTTCTTTTTTCTTTTTTATTATTTTTTTTTCTCTTTCTCTCTCAATAGAATAGGAGACTTTCCATTCCCTTCTTTCTTAGAATAGGAGAGATTCTCCTCGATGGTGGCGGTGATCGAGGATGCAAGCCGTATTAGTGTATATGGGGGATCACTGACTGACAGTCGGCGATAACATCTACCACCTGAAAATCAAGAAAATTAGGTAGAAAAAACAAAGAATAACAAAGATTTTTCGTTCCTACCAAAAATTTCAGTCGCTATAAGAAAAATGATTTTTAGCGATGACTATTAGCGATAGCAATATTACCATCGCTAATAATAATTTTTACTGACCACCAATGACAACCAAAAGATAAGCTATTACAAAAAAAAAAATTTATTAAGTTTATTAGTGATGGAAATATGGTATTAGCGACGTTAAAGGCCGTCACTTATGCACATTAGCAACGACAATATTAGCGACGGCTTTAGTCATTGCTAATAGCTGCTATCGATTCCCCCCTCCCCACCCTCAATTTTGGCTTCTTCGTGCTAAAACCCTCATTTTCCTGAATCCCCCCCATCGGTGACTAACCAAACCCCCCCTCTCCCGCTCTCCCGATTCTCTAGCTCATGCTGCACCGTCGGAGCCCCGACCTTCTCTCCCTAGCCTCACATCGCTCAACTTCCCCTTTTCTTCTTGAAGCCCACGTCCTCGAGCTCCTCCTTTTCAGCTACCTTTCGAAGTCGACGTCCCACCATCCGACCTTCCTTTTCTTTCCCTGCCCCTCTCCTTATCGGATCAGACCCCCCACCACCTCCCCCTTCTCCCCATACTGCCCCCTCTTTACCCCACCTTCGATCTCCATTTTCTCCTGCCACACTGTCAGATTTGGCTTCCCCGTGCCTTTGGCCTCCTCCCCAAGGCCCCGGCTACATCTCTGAGCTCCCAGGCCTCCTCGAGCCCCCGACTGCCTCCCCAAGCTCCCGACCCGCCTCCCCGAGCCCCAAGCCAGCCTCCCCCCATTCTTCCTCCCCCTTCTTCACCCCGCCTCCTCCTCCCCCTTCTTCTCTTGCCGTGTAGCACCATCTTTGTGCCACAGCACTACCTCCATGCCGCAGCACTACCTTCTTTGTCGGATCCATCACCCCCCTTACCGGATCCACTCTCTCTGTGCTGGTGACGTTGTTTCCTTGTCAGACCCACCGCTCCCTTGTCGGATCCACTCTCTCCTTGCTGGATCCATCATCTCTGCATCAAATTGTAGTCCCCATCCTTGTACTGTCGTTCCTACGCCACCGGTGTCCCTGGTGACTATTAGCGATGGTGGCGGCGATGGCGGCAGAGCCGTCACTAAAAATCCTTTTGTTTCAATATATTAATTAATTTTAATTAGATTTTTAATTAATTAATTAATTAGATATTAATTTAATTAATTAAGTATTTTATTTAACTATGATTAGGGCTAGAACTGGGCCCGGACTGTCTCGAATGGGCTTTAGGTCGGTCTAAATTTAGGTCGGGTTCCAAACTAGGCTTGAAATGGTTTAGACCAAACTTAGACCAAATTATAGGATCTATTTGAATTTTGGATCATGCTCGGGTATACCTTTGGCCCGACCTAGGCCCGATTTAAGCCCAGCTTGAGAGTGGGTCCGATACTACCAGCTCGCATCCAATCTAAAACCAGCAGTACTCTATTCATAAAGAGTCTAAAGAGAGATGGAGATGATGCATTTCTATTCTTATTGTTGCAGTTGCAGAGCAAGCTTGGACAGTCTGTTACATCGCAAGCAACCGCTTGCAGCCATCTCATAGTTGAAGGTGCAGAGAAACTTGCAATGCCTTATTTTTCAATGACAGATCTGAGCTTTTTTCTTTTCCTCTTTTCTTTGTTTACTTTGTTGGTCTCTAATTTAAGTACTATTTTTAAGTTTTTATTTTATTTTTAAAAAATATTTCTACACTTAGTTTATAATCTTCTTACTTTGCAGCCACTTCATAGTTCGGGCCCGCCCAAATGGGTTCAGGCCAGGCTCAGGCCTAGGCCAGGGCCAGGTTCAGGTCTGGTTTTTTCTAAAATCATCGGGCCTAAGCCCAACCAGAAGTCTGAAAAGAATTTTCGGATTGAGCTCGGGTAGGAGAAAGGCCCGGTCCAACCCAATTCTAGTCCTAACTATGATAAAGATTTTGGATGGCTGATTTTCAATTAATGATCCTTATTAAAACAGATATTACATCTTCTTAGTCTCTTTTTGTTCTTGCTTTGTTCTGCTTTTTGTTCTTTTTTTTTCTATTTAGTCATCTATTTTTAAAAATTTTACATTGCATAGAACCATAGACTCATCTTTTGATTAATGTACATATTCTATGGTATCCATATATTTATATATTTTTGTATGGATGAAAGAATTATATATATTAGTCAATTAATTATCCAGTTTGGATAATTTAAAAATTATAATTAATTTTATAGATAATCAAACGATATGTTGAGGGTTCAAAAAAAATTTTGGATAATATTTTTCTTTAGTTCGCCTCATACATTTTTAGCTGTGTGAGGAGAACTAAGGAGAAATACTGTCAAAATTTTATTCAACTCGTATTGCGTATCGTTTGATTACTATAATTGACCTATAGAATTAATGTAATTTCTGAATGAGATAGGACCTTCTATACCTATTAGTTGATGATATGATGTATTTATTATGTAAGTCATTTTAAATAATAAAATAATTGATAAGCATTTTGTCTTATATTTGTATATATAGAATCCTTAGTGTGTCACATGGACCGTAGTTGGATGGACCATCAAGTAGTTGATGGGGTGATTTCTGTTGAATATAAGGAGGGTGTCAAGTACTTTTGTGATTATACTTTTGGAAATGCGGCACTCTTATTTCAAAGACGGGCTCGTTGTCCTTGTAAGAGATATGTCAATAAAGCAATGCTTGATAGGGATACAATAATTGACCATTTATATAGGAGTAGATTTATGTCAAACTACAAGCATTAGTATCTACATGGAGAGATGTGGGAGACAAATGCAAGGGTTAGAAGTCAGCAGGATAGAAACATAGATAAAATGGTAGATATGGTTATGGATGCGGCTGGTCTTGAAATTGATTAGGATATGGAGGATGATCCAGAAGTTGGCAGTGATAATTTCTATCGTATGCTGAAAGATGCTGATGAACCACTATGGTCGGGATGTAAAACATACACTGTATTATCAGCTGTGCAGAGTTGTTGAACTTGAAGGCCGAGTTTAATATGATGGTCAATTGTTATGATAGGATGGTAGTAATAATAAAGAAGATGCTATTGAAGGATGAGAAGCTTGTTAGAACTTCTATGCTTCAAAAAAAATGGTGAAGGAATTATGCATGGGATATGAGAAGATAGATGCATATCGTAATAATTACATACTTTTCTACAAGGAGGACCAACTGAAGAGCTCTTGTGATGTATGCAGTGAAAGCTGATTTAAACTGAGACAAGAGCATAGAAATCAGAAGGACATACCATATAAAGTTCTTTAATACCTTTCCGTCACTCTTAGGCTTCGAAGGTTCTATTTGTCTAAGAGTACTGTCTGATAGATGAGATGGCATAAAAAAAAATTTACAAGCACACCGATATGATGAGTCATCCATTGACATGAGACATGAAAGAAATTTGATGCTTGTCATCCTTTATTTGCTCAAGAATCATGTAATGTCCAATTGGATCTGTGTACGGATGAGTTTATACCATTCGATCATGCAACGGCCCCTTATTCATGTTGGCCAATCTTTATTACTCCATACAATCTACCGTCTGGAATGTGTATGAAAAAGTATAACATCTTTCTTACATTAGTCATTCCTACACCATGACACCTTGGTAGAAGCATTGATGTATATCTAAGGCCTCTTGTTGATGAGCTGAAATTCTTATGGTCTGAGGGCAAATGTATATTTGATGTATCGAAGAAGCAAAATTTTGTAATAAAGGCTGCATTGATGTGGACTATTAGCAATTTTTCTACTTATGAGATGCTGTCGAGATGGAGCACTCATAGGAAGCTAGTATATCCCTATTGCATGGAGAATACAAAATCATTTCAACTTGAGCATGGTCGTAAGCCCTGCTGGTTCGATTGTCATCGTTAATTTTTTTTCGAGCATCATCCTTTTTGAAATAGTGGGACATGCAGTTTCAGGAGGAATAAGATAGAAAAGGATCGTGCACCCCCATGCCTCAATGGTATGAAAGTGTTTTAAAGAATATCTCAAATAGACGAAGTCCAATTTGATATACTATTTGATAAGCAGAAATCTCGAAAGTTCGATAGAACTCATAACTAGATGAAGCGCAGCATCTTCTGAGAATTATCATACTGGTCCATCAATTTGATCCATCATAACTTGGACATCATGCACATTGAGAAGAATGTATTCGATAATATTTTCTACACTATTATGGATGTCAAGGGCAAGATGAAGGACAATCCCAAAACTCGAGCAGATATGAAAAATATATACAAGCATCTTCTATTAGAACTGGTTGAGGTATCACTTAAGAAATTTTTGAAGCCGAAAGTATCTTATACCTTAACGAGAGAGCAGTTAAAGGATGTATGTGAATAGTATAAAAATCTTAAATTTTTAGATGGTTATGCTAGTAATCTAGCTCGATGCATCAATGTCAAAGATTGCAGATTCTATGAGTTAAAGCACCATGACTGCCATATCTTCATGCAACGATTACTCCCATTGGCTTGGCATGATCTCCTTTCCTACTCCATATGGAGTTCTTTGACTGAGCTTAGTCTTTTCTTCAGAGATATTTTTGCTACCAAACTATCCGCCGACTACATCTCTAGTCTTAAAGCTAGCAGTGTAGAGATTATATGCAAGTTGGAGAAGATATTTTCTCCTACTTTCTTCGACTCCATGGAGCATCTCATGATTCATCTGACGTATAAAGCTAAGATGGGGGGACCAGTACAATATAGGTAGATGTATCCATTTGAAAGATCCATGTACAATCTCAAGAAGAAAGTGAAAAACAAGGCCAAAGTCAAAGGTTCTATTATAGAAGCTTACATAATTGAAAAAAATTTTAATTTCATCCCATACTACTTTAATCCCAATGTGCAGACAAAGCTGACTCAAGTGGATTGAAATGATGATGGTGGTGAGGGATCAGAGATGGAGATCTCAATATTTGCCTATCCTGCTCATAAATTTAGGCACGAGGTTCGTCGTGTATTAACTGATACTGAAATTCGATAGATAGAGATATATATTTTGCTAAACTGTACGGAGGTCGATCCATATATTGAATAAGTATCCATCACAATCTCAACTTTTTAATCATTTATTATCCTGTACTTATCTTATGCATATATAGGCAATATGATGAGATGCTGAGACAGAACAATCTGATGATAAGTGAGGAAGAAATTTTTACTCAATATTCATAGAACTTTGCAAATTGGTTCAAAGTATGTGACATATTATAATGGTTGTAACATAAATGGTTTCAAGTTTCGCATGTAGCAATATGGATATCATAAGAGTACAATGAACAGCAATGTGTGTATAAAGGACAGCTGGTAGGCAGAGGCGGAAAGTGACTACTATAAAATCCTCGAAGAAGTGATCAAGTTGATCTACCTTGGATGTAATAGTGTCATTCTGTTTAAGTACTGATAGTTTGATATCGATAATTATATAAAGATTGATCTACGGTACAGACTTATTGAAATAAAATATGGATCAAAAGCATATGTCAATGACCCCTTATGCTAGCTCAACAAGCTGTTCAAGTGTATTATACACTTTTTTCCATCAATAGAGAGAGGAAGAAAAGATTGGTAGGCTGTATGTAAGGTTAAGTCTCGAGCCGTTCATTACGAGTTCAAAGAAAAAGAAGAAGAGCTCCATTTATTAGAATACTTTTAGGAGAATGAAATAATAAGAGTTCATCAGTATTTAATAGATGCAGATTTGGATGCTCCAGAAATTCTTCTACATGATGGCCAATATGAGGAGGTAGATCATACTGAGTTTATTTTTAAGGAGCATCCTATCCAAGAAAGTGAAGAAAAAGAAGAAGTGGAAGAAGGGGAGAAAGATGAGGAATCGAAAGAAGAATCTGAAGGATACTAAATATCTGAAGAGGAAGATGAGTAGTCAACCCTAAGAAGGAAGGAGTCAACCCCACCTCTCCTCACGAAGCTTCTGCTTTAGCTCAGAGACTCCTCTTCGAAGCCCCATCTCTCCTTTCTTAGACTTCTCTTCTAAGTCCAAGCATCTCTCAACGATGGCCTCCACCTAGGCATCCAAGCTCTTATATCTCGCATCTAGAATGCCACCTCCAACCGCTCTCATTCTCTCGACCTTCTGATGTTATTTTATTTCTTGCATTACCTTGAATCATTTTAAACACTTATTTTGTATCATTTTAAATCTTGCATTGTCATATTATAATTTGTATAATTAATTTATAAATCTATTTATTTTTATTTTCAGAGATTATAGATTATGTCTTTCAGAGGTTAGAGCCGTCACAATCAAGAAAAGAGCTCTCATATAGCCAGCTCACATAGTTCTACGTCACACATACCATGCAGTAAATTCTAATACTTTAGATATTTAGTAAACTCTAATACTTTAAGATTATTTTATCCTTTATTATCTAATATAATATTTTTTATGATGTCTTGATGCTCTCAAATTCAGATGACATGAGGTCACCAGTGACCCTACAGTCACATGGAGTAGCGTCCGACTCTTAGAGTCAGCGACGTGGTAAAGGATCCATCTAGTTCGCGACACCTTTGACTCATTTGGAGGATAGAGAGCTTATCTACATTCAGAGCCACTTATAAGTACTATATTTTTACTGAATAAGTTTTAAATTTAACCATTTTAGAGTCTAACATTTATTATTCAAAATTAATTTTGTAGTACATTTAGAGAGCTTAGGATGCCTCGTGTGGTTACCGAAATCATCCGATGATTGATGCTGGGATCGATGAACGAGTTTTTCAGTTAGCCATCAGAGGCTTGTAGTGCCGTCTGGGAGATGTTTCTAATAAGTCAAAAGTGTTTAATTTTTAAATTCGTAATAGATTTATATTCTATTTATTAATATACATTTGCTTCTACTTGCAGGAGTATTACCAATTCGAGACTTCTTAGGATGAAGAGGCTGATCGTCAGACCTTCGAGGAGGTAGCCATACGTAGGCTCCGGGATGGACTGTACAGCCTTAGGCAGTCTATCATAGAGCACTCCAATTCTGAATCACCATCAAACTGATAATCTTATACAGATCATTAGATGTGGATGGACATATGGGAGGCCCTCTGTGATCAGTGGAGCACCGAGGAGTATTCTGGTAGGCGACAAAGGGCACTATAGCATCAGACCATCCAGTAGGATCCGATCAAGCATACTGGTGGCTCCGTTGGCACACATGCTGTGGCTGATAGATTGATAAAAATTCTACACTTAAATTAATTTCATATTGAATTGATCATATATTATTTTAATTAATTTAATTTTATTATTTATTTATTATAGACATGGCAACTGGATCGTGCACCAGGACAGCTGCAGATATAGGACGCCACATAACAGTTTAGAAAGACTGGTGATTATTTAGATCCTAGATCTTGACAGATCACGATAATAATTTAAAATATTATTTATTAAATTTTTATATATACTGATATGTCAGGACTAATAAATTTTTAAACTATATAAATAGATTATGCGGAGTATCTCATTTCGCGGCACGGTGAGGATCCATCCTCTCAGCCCCTCTTTGACTTTGAGGGATGGCTCAAAGCCACCGAAGGGGTAAGTAGAAGCCTAGTCATAGGATTCAATCATAGCTTCGATCCTTCAGCAGCTCGATACTCTTTAATATCCTCCTCTTAGACCTCGACGATCTAGATGTAGGGTGATGCACATATGGAGGAGGTCGTGCAGAAGCTTTGGAGCCAATGATCTCAGAGCTTTCAAGATACCGTCTGCGATACGATAGTTGAGATTCTCAAAGATCCACATCTATATGATCAATTGAGCTCATTGTCATAGCCATTATAATAAGTAAGTCTATTAATAATTTTTTTATTTATTTTAAATTTTTATATTTAGAAGCTTTACATATTTAGACTTGAGTCTGAAAATAGGATCTAAGGGATAAAAATTCAATCTAACTATTCAATCGATGGATCCGAAGTGTCTATAACTCCATATCATTGAATAAAATATATAAGAATAATCTATTCGAGAATCAAAGTAGTATATGAAAATATACATCTCTATATCTATATATACACTTTCGTATCGAAACTTATTAATAATATTTTATTTTTTTTATTACAGTATGCTGGGATATCTGACTCTCATCCATCAACTGTTGGAGAGGATGTACAGGAGCAGGAGGATGAGAAGGATCTCACATGATTTTTTTTATATGTATGTAAATTTGATACTTGCAAAGTATTAATTTATAAAATTATATAATTTATATTTTTAATATAATATAATTAATTTTATATTTATGATTATGGTAAATAATTATTATTTTATTTATAATAAATTTTAAAAATATAATTGATTGTTACTATGATTAAAATAGATTTTAAAAAAATTAATTATAAATTTTAAAAAATATATATAAAAAATTATTAGCAATGATATTAACGATGAATAAAGCCGTCGCTAATAGTTTTTAATTAAAAAAAATAAAATTAAAAACTATTAGCTATGGTATTAGTGACAGTAAATACTGTCGCTAATAATTTTTAATTAAAATAAAAAAATATTAAAGATAACTTCATTGTCGCTAATGCCATCGCTAATTATCCTTATTAGCGATGAGATTATTGCTATCGCTAATAATGCTAATTAGCGACAAGCTTATTTCTAACAAACTTTTAGCGATGGGGTTTTGTCGTTAATAGTATTAGCAATGGAATTCAGGTTATTAGCGATGGTGAATAGCTCTTGCTAATAATCCATTTTCTTGTAGTGAGTGATGGCCATTGAAAATGAAGTTTTGATGGCTGAGAAAGAGGGACAAGACAATGTGAAGGATTTTTACCTTATCTCCGGTGACATTTGGACATGATTTCAGGGGACTTGGTAAAAACTCTCAAAAGAAGAAGATAGGAAAAAGACTTTCTTACAATGATAAACAGTGGCCGGTGGTGGGGGTTTCACAAAGGACTTCGTCCCTTTAAATAGAGATGGAGGGGGAGGAGTTAGACTTCTTTCCCGCTTCAATTTTGACTCTGATCAAGAGTCAATGGGAGTCTTCTCTCTCTTTTTTCCACTACTTCAAGCTTTGTGTGGCTATTTTATCTAGGTTGATGGGTTGGGTATTATATTCTCTTCTTCTAAAGAAAATTTCATTCTCAAAATTTTTTTTGCTCGTTACTTCTTTCTTAAGTCATAATCATCCTCTAATTCAAGGATCGAGTCTTTCATTGCCATACTTTTCAAATCAAATTACTATTCTGATTAGCTTAAAAATAATTCAAACCACTATGCATTCTGATTCAAATCCATCAATATATTTGTATTAAATTTGAGTTTCTAAGCTATGTCATAATCAAGATAAATTATTGTCTTGATATGTCTAATGCCTACCCACCTATACTTATGTCTAATTCTATATATCATAATTTGTTCACTTATGCTCTGATACCATATTAATCTGAGATCGCGAACCAAAGGTCATGGCAACTACTACATACTCATAGAGAATTCTCCCCACAAACATGCAAGGTATCTCATCACGATATCATAAAACAATAGCAGAATAAAATTTAAATAATTAATATTCAATTTTAATTCAATAATTAAATCAAATATTTTATAAAATAATATCTTATAATTTTTCATTCTAAAATAAAGATATCAAATTGTACTTCTAATTTGCTCTCCCATAAAGTCAAGCTAGTCCCCTAAATCTATAAAAGAAAAGTAAAATATAAAGTAATAAAATAGACAGTCTAGTAAACAATGTATACATTAGCTAGATAAATTCAGCAATAATAATATATTAAAAATAAGCATGTAAGGTATATCAATTCAAAATATACAATACTAATCAAAACTTTATAGAGAGAGAAAATGAGATTTTTTTAGATACAGATGGTGGAGAGAGAAACTAAAGAGAGAAAGTGGAGAGAGAAACAATTCTAGAGAGAGTAAGAGGAGGGAAGAGGGAAGAAAGAGAACTTCTCCCTAATGGTGGCAATGGTCGAGCATGCAAGTCACAATAGTGCAGATGGGGGATCACTGATCGATAGTCAGCAGTGATGATTGTTGTTGGAAAATCAAGAAAAATAGATGAAAAAACCAAAAAAAAAGTATGGGTTCTTTGTTTCCATCAAAAGTTCCTATGATTTTCATCGAAAACCAAGTTTTGGTGGCCAAAAAAGAGGGAGAAGATAGTGAGAAGGATTTTTACCTTATCTCCAATGATGTTTGGATATGACTCCGGTGGACTTGGCAAAAACTCTCGGAAGAAGAGAGGAAAAAATTTTCTTCCAGTGATGAATGGTGGCCGGCGATGGAGGTTTAACTAGGTTGATGGGCTGAGTATTACATATGTTCCATATAGTTTAACTAGGTTGGTTCGCAGAAAGAATTTTTCCTCAATGGAATATTTTTGTAAAAAGCTAATGCGTAGGAAAGTGATTTTTACATATTTAGACGACCATAAGAAAATAATATATTGGTGACTGGCTTATATTTGGTTCAATATTTATTGTTTTAAAAAATATAAAATATCTATTATGCTCTTAATAAAAGAAAAGATCTTATCCAATTCTATTTAAAAGCTTAGGGGCACTTTTGAAAAAAAAAAAATTACCCAACATCCTAGTCGATGAGAATTGAACTTTCTTCCACGGAGTTTTCTTTCCCAAAAAATGAGGAAATCTTATTCCCATAAAGAGCTACTTTACCATCTCTTTTTTTTGAAAACTCCAACAAAGCATGAGGCAGTTTTCATCTTCCCATTAGTGACACTTTTTCCCCTCCTCTTCTCGGGAACCAAATGAGTCGTGAAAGTTTTAGAAACATTTCTAACCACAAAAAAAAAAAAAAAGTTTTAGAAATATTGATCAGGGATGCCTCATCGTGTGCCAACATGATCTATGACGTAGCATGGCCATATGTGAAAAAGATTTTTAAGTCACCCATCCACACAATATACTGACTTGGCAATGTCAGGTCGGCAGCTTTGCTGGTGTGGCAATGCCAATCCAGCAGCCACATCAGCGTGTAATCGTTTTGCAAGCTGATGTGACAGTACTCTAAATGGAGGTAGGTTTTGCTATGATATGAAGTAAATGAAACGCAGTGCTTGATGAAAAATATACACAAGACTAATTGGCATCCCTCCTCATGATAGAGGAAGTACTTCTTTCCAATACCTACCGGATGTCTCGGAGGTTGCACCATGGTCAGTGGCTTTGAGAGAATTTGGCTGATGCGGAGATGGTACATCCTTGAATTATTTAACAATTACAGGTAAATGAAATAGAAACAGGGCATGTTTGGTTGGAAGGATTTGGGCTCTCTAACGAGAGTGGAAATGAATGACTCCTGTTCTAACAGTTTGGTTAAGAAAAATTTCATTTTGATTCTTGAAGGAATGGGATGCCCCATCCCTCGAAACCTAATTCTAATCCTTTCCTAGCATTCAAATCCCATTCTAATTCTAATTCCAGCCACGACCAAGTGTATTAGGAGATATGGTCTTTCTTATTTAGACTCTGATTTTGATCGCAAACCAAATATTCCCTCAAAGTAGGCTAGTTAGAGCTACAACTACCTGTCCTTGCAACTTTTATTTGTCTTCTTTTCCAAAAAGGAATCACTCATTGACATTCACTCAGTCATCAGCAGAATCATGTCATTTTTTATGGATAATTGTGATGATATCTAGAAAATTTAGTGAAACTCATTTACATTTGTCACTCTACTTTGGGCGACGCAGTGGTGCTGCATGGCAAAGACATACAAAACTGAATTCTATACGATTGCAAGCATTAAGGCATAGAGAAGGGTAGCTTTAAGCTCTCAGCAACAGCCATGCAAGACCAGTAAAACCTACAGCATCTGGTTGAACAATCTTTTGCAAGGCCACCCAATGTTGTGTCCCCTCTCTTGCATCACAATGTATCTTGTTGTAGGGATTTAAGATCCTGTAATGAGATAGCATGAACAGATTTACCAGCTTATGAATGATGATTCTTCCTTTAGGACCTCTTACTAGTGGAAGTGATAGTGATGAAAAGTTTCAGGCTCATATCCTCAAAGAAACAAGAGTTCAGAACAACTGCTTCCATGCAAAATCTCATGAGGAATCAGACTTCATTTGTCCCATTTTTCTTGTTTTAAGCTGTATTTTCTCTATGTTGCAGCATACTCTTGGTTGCAGGCCCCTTGAAATGCGATGTTCAATCGCCAGATATGCTGAACCACTTGTCAGCTCTGCAGCTTCCCTCAATGTCGAGCATAAACTGGCAACTGGAATTTTATCACCAGCCACTGCCACCTCAACTGGTCGAGCATCAGCTGCGATACAGGAGACAATTCCACCTGACATTGAAGAGAATATCAACAGGAAAGTTACACATGTAATTGTGATCCTTAATTTTTCCTGTATCCAAGATTGTACATTGTTGTGCAGGTGGTGGCTGACTCCTTGCAACATTATTAGAAGTGTTCAAAGTAAACGAATTCACCAGTAAATCATTTTACGGTGTTAAGATGTCTTCCTCTGTTTAGCAATTTGAAACATTACTGATAAAGAGTGAAGATATATCATAACAGCATAGTAACATATTGGAATAATAATAATGATGAAAAAATAGGATATACAACTTCTACAACTAAGTATCAATTGGAAAAATTGAATTCCATGTCTTCAAGCATGTGAATTGCAAGAACAGCAAGAAACTGAGACATTTGAAAGAAAAAATAAAAAAGAAGTTGGTCATCATCATCAATTTCTAGAGTGATCTATTGTCAATCATCTATAATATTCAAAAAATTTGAGAAACATGATAGCTGTAGAGAATTTCTTGCACAAATGGCTGCAAGGGAAACCTTTGATACTGGAATTTGCAATTATAAATGAATAGAAATTTGCGTCAGAACTCAGAACTGGAAAGATGCCAAACTGGTTGTTTGTTCCACAATCGACAACTAGAAAAAGCTTCTATCTAAAAGGATTCCCTAAATTTCTAGTTCATGTTGGGCTATCTGATTAGGAAATGCAACAAATCCAATCCAATTGGTTTATCAAGTGAATGTTTCTATGGGCTAGCTAACTGAATTATAACTTGCAATTTTGGGGGTATAAACTATAACTTGCAATTTAAAGAGTGGATGTGGGCCAGTCTTTTCCTAGTAGACAATTCCCACTTGGACAAAAGGCCTTCAAATGTCCGGATGGTCCCATGATCAGCTGAGGCATTTAGTGCAAAAGCCCTGCAAACAATATAAGAGACTCAGAACATGCTGAGTGCTATATAACCATATGAGGATATTCTAACAAGCATGCACTAACTAATATGTAAGAAATCAGTATGATCCAATTGAAATAAGGGTGCATTTGGTTCATGACCAAAATTGAAATCGAAATCAGAATGGATTGTAGTAGAAATGGGAATGGCCACATTCCTTGATGCATTTGGTTTGTGTAGGAATCAGAATCAGATTTGAATATGTGAGGTGAGTCAAGATTGAGTTTTGGAGGATTGAAGCATTCTCATTCCCTCTAAAATAAGAATAACAATAGGATTCCCTCCAACCAAATAGCTTGAATGAGAATCACTCATTCCCATTCCAAAGCACAACTCCTAACCAAACATGTCCTAAGTTCAACTCAAGCTCATGCAACTTTCAACTTTCAGAAATAATACAATGATCTATTGGATGCTTTTTTCCTATCATCATTAACCTAGAAAATAAGATACTATGACCAATTATATTAAACAATAGAATACCAAACAAAAAAAAGAAAACCTTTTATATGTTCTGCCATTCCATTGCATGGATTGGAATTCACTGAGCAACCAAAACAATTTATATCACTTGCTGAAAAAAATCCCATATATATAAATGTTAATTCACAAAGTAATTTTCTTACTTGATCCTGATGAACTATTGGATTAATCTCACCCAGGACTGATGATAACATACAACATTGAGAAACTTCTTGGTATAATTTCTTCTAGCCGATGTTCAGCTCAGCTCCCTAGAGGAATCTTTCACATAACAAGAAATCAAAGAGGCGGTGTTTGATTTGCTGAAAACAAATCCCTAGGACCAAACGGTTTCCCTTCAATTTGTGTAGGCTCTTTAGCGCAATACATTCAAACACCAGAAATCTAGGCAGACTCTACTATGCTCGCATTGTTTCTGTTGGGTGGATATCTGATCAGGACACCACCTCTCAAGATTTTTTTGGTACCGCACGATACAGCAGAAAAAAAGAAAAAATAAAACAAAAATAATCAAAATACGTGGATCAGCCATAAAACGGCTCGCCTCCACGGGGCATTCAAACTTCACTATGAAAAAAAAAAATTTACAAGAGATCTCACCCTCAACCCTCGTACACCCAATTTCTCTCACAGAAAGTTTTCCTCACAAAAGCTCTCTCTCTAGAAAGACCCTCTGAACCCCTGAAGTGACAAACGTTTGCTATCCAAAAACCTCCTACTCTTTTTCTCTCAGCATACCCAGCTCTCTCTCTTCTTCATAGGATTTCGATCTCCGTACAGTGCATCCACAGAGAAACCAAGCCACGCAACCACTATTCACGAGGCTTCTTGCATCTCTGTTCACAAAAAACCACCACCATAACAAGAACACACTGTTCCCAGGCCTTTATAGGCCTTAATCAAGTGTTAAAATCCGATTAGACCGATATTAGGACTCCTAATCAAGCCATAAAATCTCCTCGGCCATTGGATCTTGATCAAAAGCTCTCTAGGCCATCCGATCGCACTTCGATCCACAACATAGTGTCGTGGACCGTGAGAAACGACTGAGAAATGCCCATGCAGTCCACATGGTCCGCCATGGACCACCCGATCCACCGTGGATCGGGATACAGGGCCACAGCGCGGCGCGCTAGGCTGGGCCAGCCCCTCCGCGCGGGCTTGGGCCATGCCCGCGTCGGGCGCCTGGGCCCGGGCCGCACCCCACATGCCCGCGCCTGGGCCAGGCCGCGCCCACACCTGGGTCATGTGCCCCGCATCGGGCCGCACCTTGCACGCCTGGCCCGCACGTTGCCACGTGCGGCCGCACCGCCACCGCTCCGTTGGCCCACCACCTCGGATCTCGTGCCGACTTCAAAAGCTCGTATCTCCTCTATCCAAGCTTCATTTGAGATGATTTTGATCTCGTTGGACTCCATTTTTCACCGCAAACCTCGCTATGGGCTCAATATGGACCGAATCTCGAGACATCAAATCCTAACAATCTCTATCTTGACTCGATATTCGGCCTCTTTCGAACTTCGAGAGCTTTTGGATCTCCTCGTCTCCATGTCTTGGGATAATCGCCTGCTGATCATGGATGGGCAAATATAAGAGTCGAGCCAGGTCGCTCGATCCTATCTTTATTGTATGCTGTACTCTTCTTGACCTGAGATCTGCTTGGGACATCATCTTGCGGCAATAGGAATCTCACCTTGCGACGTCGCCTCTCATTCTCCCGAGTATCCTGTCTCATGCCCGATCCACCTCCACCTGGAGCTCCACCTCGCTCTGGGCTCCACCTGGCTCCTGAAGCTTCACCTCGCACTGGACTTTCTGCTAGGTAATAATGTCCTCTGCTGCCCTTCTTCTTCTCCAGCATAATCTTATCGCTGCATAGTACCCTCAAGATTTCTCCACCATTTACCGTCCTGTAGCCTCTCGAATCTAGTCTACTCAGTGAGATAAGATTCAGCTTGAAATCGGATATGTATTGGACCTCCCCTAATCTCCTCACTGCACCATCATGTGTCCTCTAGCTGACCATCCCAATGTCTCTGATCGCACAGCTCGATCCATCCGACAGATATACATTGCCCTCACTACTCTCCAAAGAGTCAAACTGCTTTTTTCTGCAACATACATGATGAGTGTATGCAGAATCTAATATCTACTATTGAAAAGAAGTAGATACCTCGTCAGATATCTCCAGGACATCTTTCTCTAAATTACTGCTGGCCATCGCCACAGCAGCCATCATTCGATTTTTGAGTTGAGGACAATCTCTGGCTAGATGCCCCAACTCCTCATACCGATAATACTTGATTTTGCTCAAGTCCCTCCTGGACTTGGACCGTCCTCGTCGCGATCTTCTGTCGCTTCGTCTACCACCTCCTGCTCCTGCAGAAGCTACCAAAGCTGAGCTACCACCATCTGAGCTCAAAGTCGGGTTCTCTCTCCTGAGAACTTCATTCTGGAGTATCGCCGCGGTGACCTCGTCCATCTTGATGGTGCTCTTCCCCACTAGAGAAGCAGTCATCAAGAATTCGTACGAAGAAGGAAGCAACGCCAGCAAAACCAGCACCCTAGTCTTCTCCTCAACATTCTCACCAACGCTGAGAAGGTCGGTGAGGATCTTCTGAAAGTGGCTTAGATGATCCTGCATGCTTTGTCCCTCAGTCATCTGCAGCTGGTAAAACTGTCTCTAGAAAAAAAGAGTGTTGGTGAGAGACTTCGTCATGTACAACTCCTCGAGCTTCGACCACAGCATCGTTGGAAAAGTCTCGCTCAGCACAAGGATCACCACCTCATCCGCTAGATATATGCGGATGGTACTCACCGTCTGCATCTATAGCCGTTTTCAATCTCGTACCTCCATAGTGGTTAGCTTTTTCTCGTACAAGAGAGCATCGATCAACCCCTATTGGATGAGCACGTCCTTCATCTTTACCTGCCACAAAGAGAAATTGCTTTTACCATCAAATTTATTGATCTCCATCTTAATTATTTCTGTTTTCTCCATCTTCAGTCTTGCTCACCACTGTTGCAATCTACATCTTTGTACCGCCTCACTCTGATACCATTTATTGGGTGAATGTCTGGTCAGGATACCACTTCTCAAGATCTTTTCGGTACCACACGATGCAACAGGAAGAAAGAAGAAATAAAATAAAAACAATCAAAATATGTGGATCAGCCACAAAAGGGCTCGCCTTCATGAGACATGCAAACTTCACTATGAAAAAAAAATTACAAGAGAAGATTTCACCCTCAATCCTTGTACACCCAATTTCTCTCTCACAAGAAGTTTTCCTCACAAAAGCTCTCTCTAAGAAGACCTCCTGAACCCCTGAAGTGACCGGCATCCGCTATCCAGGAGCCTCCTGCTCCTTCTCTCTCAACATACACGGCCCTCTCTCTCTTCTTCATAGGATTTCGATCTTCGTACGGCACGTCCACAGAGAAATCAAGTGCAGCCACTGTTCACGAGGCTTCCCACATCTCTGTTCACGAAAAACCACCACCATAACAAGACCATGCTGTTCCCAGGCCTTTATAGGCCTTAATCAAGTGTTAAAACCCAATTAGACCCATATTAGGACTCCTAATCAAGCCATAAAACCTCTCCAGCCATTGGATCTTGATCGAAAGCTCCCTGGGCCATCCGATTGTACTCCGATCCATGGAATAGTGCCATGGACCGTGAGAAATGATTGAAAAATGCCCACGCGGTCCACGTGGTCCGCCATGGACCGTCCAGTCCACCGTGGACTGAGGTACAGGGCCATAGTGCAGCGTGCTGGGCTGGGCTGGCCCACCCGTGCGGGCCTGGGCCGTGTCCGTGCTGGGCACCTGGGCCCGGGCCGTGCCCCGCGCGCTCGTGCCTAGGGCGGGCCACACCCGCGCATGGGTCACGGGCCCCACATCGGGCTGCGCCCTACATGCTTGGCCCGCGCGCTATCGCACTCTGAGCGGTGCCCCACCGCATGCGGCTGCGCCACTGCCACTCCACCGGCCGTCAGCGGTCCTCCACCACCTCGGATCTCGTGCCGACTTCAAATGAAACTCGTATCTCCTCCATCCGAGCTTCATTTGAGGTGATCTTGATCTCGTTGGACTTCATTTTTCGCCGCAAAGTTCACTGTGGGCTCAATATAGATCGAATCTTGAGGCATCAAATCCTAATAGTTTTGGTTCCTAAGAAAAAAACTGCAAAACAATCAGGGTCTTCGAAACAGTCAACCTAATAAATGGAGTGATAAAAATATTCACAAAAGCCCTTACCAAAAGGCTGTCAAAGCATATTACCTCTCTCATTATAGACTCCCAATCTGCATTCATTCAGGGCAGGCAAATCACCGACAACTATGCTTTGGCAACAGAGTTAATCGCTTACTGAAAGAAATCCAAGCAAATGGGTCTACTTCTCAAGTTAGATTTTGAGAAAGCATTTGATAATATAAGATAGAATTTTCTTCTGACATTATTCGAGGAAAGAGGCTTTGGACCAAAATGGTGCTCCTGGATCAACGCCATACTGCAAACAAGCAAAGTAGCTCCAATAATCAATGGAGAACCACTAAACTGGATAAAGGCTAGAAGAGGTCTCAAACAAGGAGACCCCCTCTCCCCTCTCCTCAGTATTCTGGTTTCAGATGTGCTTGCTCACATTCTCAAAACTACTGCTTCAAATGCCCTCATTGCTAGGATTGGTCCCCCTCAAACCTCGAGCAACATCCACTGCATCCGGTACATACATGATATACTCATCTTCAGTGACACATCTAAGATACACATCTCCAATATTAAATTTGTCCTCTATACTTATGAGCTTATTACAGGTCTGAAGATTAACTTCAAAAAGAGTTCACTAATCAGCATTGAAATAAATGAGAATTGCAACCATTCTTTTGCAAAACTTCTTGGTTGCTCAACTTCATCATCCCCAACAAAATATCGTGGCTTCCTGCTTCACAATTCCATGCCTAAGGCTTCAAATTGGGCTTTTATAATAGAAAAAAATGGCAGAAAACTACAATCTTGGAAGGGAAAGATGCTATCAATGGGAGGGAGGTTGATGCTAATCACTGCTATGCTAAGCTCCATCCCAACATACTGGCCATGTCTTCATTCGTGCTACCACAAGAGGTGATCCAAAAAATTGATGGAAAAAGAAAGTTCCTGTGGAGAGGTGATAAACCTTGCATTGGAGCCCACTACCTAGTTAGTTGGATAAGGCCTACCAACCAAAATACCCCCGGGGATTAGGAAACATCAATCTAAAAATCTTCAACTAATGCCTTTCGACAAAAAGGTGATGGCGCTAATATACAAACCAAACAAAACTTTGGCAAAAATTGGTGCTAAATTTGCACTATAACAACAACCCTCCGTGCAGCATAGAATCACACCGAAGCATATATGCCTCTGCTGTGTAGAAGAGCACTTAGAAAGTTCGAGAATTTTTCAATCAAAGCAGCCTGTTTGAGGTGGGCAATGGCAGACCAGTCTCCTTTTGGAGGGACCAATGGATAGCAAACTCCCCTCTCAAAAATCTCTTCCCGAATCTATACGTGCTGACGTTAGAACTGAGCATCTCTATAGCAAAATTCTACAACAACTGTGACAAGAGATCACTCTTTACAGACACCCTGAGTAGATTCGGTGAAGCCAGACTCGTCCAGCTCATGAACCTCCTCCTTGAGGTGAACCTAAGAACTAGTAAGAAGTATTCCCGACAAGGCAGTCTGGAAATAGGAATCAAAGGGAAACTTTGTGACTAAGAACTGCTACAATCAGCTTTCGCATGAGTAAATATCCTACAATTCTTATCGATAATCTGGGCAACACCTCGCCCCACCAAAGTAAAAAGTATTCAGCTAGCTCCTCTTAGATAACAGAATACTGACCGCTCAGAACCTAAGAAAATGTCATATACAAGCTCAGACCAACTGCCCATTTTATACAGAACAAAAGGAGACGGCAGACCATTTGTTTATCTCTTGCAATTCTGCCAAGCAAATCTGGCATCGAATCGCCAGCAAACTCAGCATCCAGTTTACTTCCACCACAATCACCCAACTCTGGAGAGAGCAGAGACGGTCGCTCTCCAAAGAAATACGGCCAAAAATGTCACGCCCCGAACCCAACACCCGGATCGGATACGTGATGGCCGCACACTCCTTAGAGTAAGCCCTAAAGAATATGCAAGGCCAAATTAAATCATTACAACCTTATCAACCATAATATTTAATTTCAATAATAATTCATAAAACTTGCATAATTACAATTAACATTTCTTCAATCCTCTGATCAGGTATCAATGGTACTCTATCTATGCATCCGCTCACTCACAAATTCATACCATAGCCAACCATGGACATCTTGTAACTCTGAGAAGAAAAAAAAAATGAAGGGGTGTGAGCTTTACAGCCCAGTAAGAATTTCATATCACATCAATATAATAATATAATCTGAAAATAATGATAGGCAATATCACATAAAAGTCGATGTTCACTGTCCAGAATACTGCAAACATTATAGATTATCTGTTTTATCAAAGAGATGCATCATCATATATTAAATAAGTAAAATAATTTTATTCAACGATTGTTTCATGTCTTATCTTTCTATTTTCTTCTATTATCACATCATCTTTAATCCTTTCTTTTTGGTTTTAGATTAAGCTTTGGCTTTGGCTTTGGCTTTAGCTTTGGCTTTGGCTTTGGACTACCAGAATCATGCGACGATCTTTTATTCGAATCGATTTCTGTGATCTTCCTCGGATCGAAATATTCATGATCTTTCTCGGATCAAAGTGGCCATGATCTTTCTCGGATCAAATCATTCATGATCTTTCTCAGATCAGATTCTTCATGATCTTTCTCGGATCATATTCTTCCACATATAAGTCTGTGGGGGCTGTCTCAGGCATAAGCTCCTGGCAGGCTATTCCACATGATAAGGCCAGTCCAAACCATATTTCTCTTTCTTTTCATTTTCATGAAATTAAAATATTTAACTTCATTAATCAATTCAAATTTTGCAATGTAATAAATATGTCATACCCATATAATCATGCCATCAATTGCTGATACATATGTATTGATATAACATACTCATGCTCAAAATCACATAAATAAATAAATAACAATATCTCAGATATAACAAATTCATCGATCTCAAATCCAACGATGCAAAATCAATGAGATAAAACCAACGGTCAAATAAAATATATAAGGATGATCATGTACAGGGATTCTTACCTTTATCGGTGACTGATCCAAGCACAAAAATCAATGTTCTTCTTTGATTTATGAATTCTTTAACAAAATATTCCACTCGATATCATTTGCAGACAATCATCTCTTCATAACCCTGATCAAATATAAAGATCATATATGGAGAAAATTATCGATAATCGATCCTAATAACACAGATCGAGGATCTCTCTTAGGATTAATCAAAATTATGATTTATCTAAGTATCTAGATCCTCCACTGATCCATAAGTCTTCTAGAGAGAGAAAATTCATGAAGAGAGAGAAAATTCTAGAGAAAAAAAGTAGAGAGAGAAAGTGGAGAGAGAAATCTTCGTATCCTTCTGATGAGGCAGTCATGGTCGAGATCATCAGAGGTCCTATCAGGGTGACTCAATATGAATCAAGTGTTACAAATTTTGAATAGGATCAGCTGGGATCAGTTCTACCGTACGAATTTCGGAGCAATCTCAGATCATCTTATTTTCATCTTAAGTTTATCTTAAAGTCCGTGATGCAGTCAGAGAGAGAGTAGAAAGATTCTAGAGAGATAAAATCCACAAAAAGAGAAAAAGATCTAGAGAGAGAAAATAGAGAGAGAAAATATAGAGAGAGAAGGTAGAGAGAGGAGAGAGAAAATTTTTCTCTCTTCTTCTTCTTCTTATTTTATTTTATTTTATTTTTATTTTTATTTTTCTCTTTCTCTTTTTCTTTTTTTTTTCTTTTCTTTTTTTTTTTCCTTTTCTTTTCTTTTTCTTTTTCCTTTTTCTTTTCTTTTCTTTTCTTCTTCTTCTTCCTTCTTCTTTTCTTCCCGCAGCCTCCCTTGGCTGAAACAGGGGAGGACCGTGAGGTCCCCCCCCCTCGGTGGCTCGGGCTCCGGCGGCTTGGCCGGAGATCCGACAACAGGTGGAGGTGGCAGTGGGCAATGGACGGCCGGCGGCAAGGTTCGGCCAGCAAAAAAATCAAAGGAAGATTCAGAAAATAGGAGATTCTTTTGCGACTGATTTTCGGCAAAGACGGTGCCGGCGGCGAGGCTTTGGGCCAGGGGAGAAAGGGAAGAGGGAGAGGAAGAAGGGGAGGGGCTTACCTTGCTCCAGCGGTTGAGAAGAGTTTCGACGAACCCCTTTTTCCCATGTAAGAACCCGCGGATCCTCTTGGAAAAATCCCTCAAATTTCTTAAAAATCTCTCCAAAACTAATTGCACATAAGGGAGGGAAGGAGGGTTTTATAGGGGAGATTTTCTACCTCTGATCGGACTCTATCGGTCCGATTTCATCGTAAATGGAGAGGAAGAAGATTCCGATTAGGAGTCTTCCTCCTCTGTTTTCTTTTTTTTTTTTTTTTAATTCTGGGTTATTACAAAAAACATGAGATAGTGTCGCGGCGACTACGTGCTGGACACTATGGAAGGAGAGGAATAGGAGAATATTTCATTTGAAGCCTACCTCCCCAACGCCATATACAGCCGCTTGGTTTCTACGTTAGAAGAATGGACGTCCTATTGTACATGCAAGCGCAAGAGTAGTATCGACGTAGCAATGGCTTTATTAAAAATGAAGGCAACAACCGAAGGAAAAGAGAAGTTTACTAATGTAAGTTGAAGTTTATCTGGGACGACTGGTTTACGCTTCGTGGTCCTTTTTTGGGAGAAAATACCTCTGCATGTAAGTACCACATCGTAATAAAGATTGGGTGGACCTCCCTCCCATTTTCATCGGGAAAAAAAAAAAATCAAGAAACTAGCTATAGAAATAGAACAGTCATCACATTATAAGAGGAAAACCTATATGAGAAGGATACTTGCATGAATTCTTCGACATGTAAGAAAAATGATGTCTATGAACAAAGAAACTTTCTATAGATAAAATAAACCATCTTATAGTAGGTCGATTGTTTTCTCCAAAACCACAAAACACTAAATACAACAGCTCAAAAAAGGATATTTGAAAGCGTCAGAACAGGCTGCTGATAATGATCATGCTCCGAAGTGACCCATGACTAGATAGACAAGAGGGACTGAGAAGCCGATATCCATTAGAAATTTTGGTGAAGCCGCACTCTGGTGAAACAGTCATCTCTTGGTCGATTTCGCGCAAGACTTGATGGAAGAGATCGACGTCGCATGGAAGTTCCAATGGCCCTTCAGTCTTGAAACCATACTCCATCTCAGCCTCATCAAGGAGGTCCTTGAAGAGGGGGTGGTTCACACACTCCATCTTGATCATGAGCCGTTCCTTGTTAGGCCCAACGTACACCGAGAAGTAGCCTCCTGGTGCAATTCGGTGCTTCACAGTGGACCTAGACCGCTGCCATGATTCGCTTTTTGGCATGGAGGTGGGGCGGCTTCTTCGATGACCAAGTGAACGACACCATTTTATTGTCTTGAGAATTAGACCTTGCTTCCCCTCGGAAGTTTCCACCTTCTCCATGGGGAGCTTATGGAGATACAAGTATGGAATATTACAGGAACTATATGAACTCTTTAGACACTTCCTTTCAATAATAAGCTGACCAAGTTTTCTATATGAAAGCAAAAACTTTGTTTGGAAATAGGTGGCTGTTCTCCCTGTCCAAGATCAAACAAAGCCTGTAAATCGTATATAGAAGAGAACACATCAAATATTTTTTTGAGGGAAAGAATACATCAAATATTAGGGGAATGAATTCTACCTTTGGTCTTTCACCTCTAATTCCTATCGTAGACTTGGTGAAATATTACCTTGGCTCTTGGTTGCGAGTGGTTACTCATAGCTTTCTAAGCGTACGAAGGCCAAAACATTCCTAGAGGAAGACTTCAAAGGAAGAAAAAGGCGTCTCTTGGGAGCCCATGCAAGCATAAACCGAGGAAGGCTATATAAAGAGGAGAAATTAAACATCTGACCGAGATGTATCACGCTTGCGTCTACGAGGCGGTGATCGTCTCTGGTTGGTAATATGCAAATATCCATGACGCCAACTTTGTGTTGAAGCATTTAAATACTTGCAATGTCAAATCCACACACTATCTTCTATTTTAAATATCAAAACTTTCTTCTATTCACTAGAATGCAATAGATAGGTTCCTTACTTCAAAATGAAAGGGTTTTCTTAGTATACTTTAGTTTCCAGCGGCACATCTTTCAGTAATTGCATATTTCTTGTGTCGTGGAGTCTGCCAAATGTTTTCTTGATAAAATATGGTTATGTGTGTCATGTGCAGCCTCTAATTAACAAAGCCGTTATACACTATGATAATTCCTTTGAAAATCCTATTTTAGCCTTCGATGGATTATTTGTAAGATTATAAGAATAGACCACTGTTCATGTTGGGTGGATGTCTGACCAGGACACCACCTCTCAAGACTCTTTCAGTACCACGCGATGTAGCAGGAAGAAAGAAGAAACAAAACAAAAGGAAAAACAATCAAAATACGTGGATCAGCCACAAAAAGGCTCGCCTCCACGGGGCATACAAACTTCACTATGAAAAAGAAATTTTTACAAGAGGAGACCTCACCCTCAACCCTTGTACACCCAATTCTCTCTCACCTGAAGTTCCCCTCACAAAAGCTCTCTCTCTCTTGGAGACCCCGCTGAACCCCTGAAGAGCCTGGCGACCGCTGTCCAGGAGCCTCCTGCTCCTTCTCTCACAGCAGCCTCACGCCTCTCTCTCTCCTCTGGTTCGTACGGCGGCGAGAAAACCAACCATACCCTTCTTTGTTACCGAAACAGCGCTTTTATAGACCTTAATCACGACTTAGATCGTGATTAGGACTCCTTAATCAACCCAAATCACGTCAAAGACCGTCCGATCAAGACCAGAAGCCACCCATGCCGTTGGATCGCGCTCCGGTCCACGAAATAGTGCCGTGGACCACGCGAAACGCGTGGGAAACAGCCACGCGGTCCACAAACCTCGCCGTGGACCGCCCGGTCCACGGTGGACCGGTGCAAGGGGCCAGCAGGCCGCTGGCCTGGGCCGGCCCACGCACGCAGGCCTGGGCCACACCTGCGCGCGCGCCTGGGCCGTGCGCCCGCCTGTAGCCAGCGGTCCTCCACCATCTCGATTCTCATGCCGACTTCAAAAGCTCGTATCTCCTCCATCCGAGCTCCGTTTCGGATGATCTTGGTCTCGTTGGACTCCATTTTTCACCGCGAATCTCGCTGTGGGCTGAATCTCGAGGCATCAAATCCTAACAATCTCCATCTCGACTCGATATTCGGCCTCTTCCAAACTTCGAGAGCTTCTGGATCTCCTCGCCCCCATGCCCTGGGGCAATCGCCTGCTGATCATGGATGGGCAAACATGGGAGTCGAGCCAGGCTGCTCGATCCCATCTCCGTCGTATGCTGTGCTCCTCCTGACCTGAGACCTGCTCAGGGCATCATCCTGCGGCAATAGGAATCTTACCTTACGACGTCGCCTCTTGTCCTCCCGAGTCTCCTGTCTCGTGCCCGATCCACCTCCTGGAGCTCCACCTCGCTCTGGGCTCCACCTGGCTCCCGATGCTCCACCTCGCACCGAGCTCCCTGCCAGGTAATAATATCCTCTGCTCCCCTTCTTCCCCTCCAGCACAATCCTATCGCCACGTAGCACCCTCAGGATTCCTCCACCAGCTACCGTCCTGTAGCCTCTCGAATCCAGTCTGCTAAGTGAGATAAGATTCCGCCTGAAATCGGGTATGTATCGGACCTCCCCCAATCTCCTCACTGCACCGTCATGTGTCTTCCAGCTGACCGTCCCAATGCCTCTGATCGCACAGCTCGATCCATCCGGCAGATATACAGTGCTCTCACTGTTCTCCAAGGAGTCAAACTGCTCCTCTCTGCAACACACATGATAGGGGCATGCAGAATCTAATATCCACTGCTGGGAAGAAGTAGATACCTCATCAGATATCTCAAAGACATCTCCATCTCAATCACTGTCGGCCGTCGCTACAGCAGCCATCGTCCGATTTTTCAGTTGAGGGCAATCTCTGGCTAGATGCCCCAACTCCTCACACCGGTAACACCTGGTTTTGCTCAAGTCCCTTCTGGACTTAGACCGCCCTCGTTGCGATCTCCTGTCGCTCCGTCTACCGCCTCCTGCACCTCCAGAAGCCACCAAAACTGAGCTATCGACACCTGAGCTCGAAGCTGGGTTCTCCCTCCTGAGAACCTCATTCTGGAGTATCGCCGTGGTGACCTCGTCCATCTTGATAGTGCTCTTCCCCACTAGAAGAGCAGTCACCAAGGACTCGTACGAAGGGGGAAGCGATGCCAGCAAAACCAGCACCCTGGTCTTCTCCTCAACGTTCTCGCCAACGCTGAGAAGGTCGGTGAGGATCTTCTGGAAGTGGCTCAGATGCTCCTGCACGCTCTGTCCCTTAGTCATCCGCAGTTAGTAAAACTGCCTCCAGAGGAAAAGAGTGTTGGTGAGAGACTTCGCCATGTACAACTCCTCGAGCTTCGACCACAGCACCGTCGAGAAGTCTCGCTCAGCACATGGATCACCACCTCATCCGTCAGGTACATGCGGATGGTACTCACCGCCTGCATCTGTAGCCGTTTCCAATCCCGCACCTCCATGGTGGTCGGCTTCTCATCGCACAAGAGAGCATCGATCAACCCCTGTTGGATGAGCACGTCCTTCACCCTTGCCTGCCACAAGGAGAAATTGCTCTTACCATCGAACTTGTTGATCTCCATCTTGATTGTTCCTGTTTTCTCCATCTTCAGTCTTGCTCACCACCACTGCAATCTGCATCCTTGTATCGTCTTGCTCTGATACCACTTGTTGGGTGGATGTCTGGCCAGGACACCACCTCCCAAGACCCTTTCAGTACCACGCGATGCAGCAGGAAGAAAGAAGAAACAAAATAAAAGAAAAAATAATCAAAATACGTGGATCAGCCACAAAATGGCTCGCCTCCACGGGGCATGCAAACTTCATTATGAAAAAGAAATTTTTACAAAAGGAGACCTCACCCTCAACCCTTGTACACCCAATTCTCTCTCACCTGAAGTTTCCCTCACAAAAGCTCTCTCTCTCTTGGAGATCCCCCTGAACCCCTGAAGAGCCTGACGACCGCTGTCCAGGAGCCTCCTGCTCCTTCTCTCACAGCAGCCTCACGCCTCTCTCTCTCCTCTGGTTCGTACGACGGTGAGAAAACCAACCATACCCCTCTCTGTTACCGTAACATCGCTTTTATAGACCTTAATCATGACTTAGATCGTGATTAGGACTCCTTAATCAACCCAAATCACGTCCCAGACCGTCCAAGATCGGGAGCCACCCATGCCGTTGGATCGCGCTCCGGTCCATGGAATAGTGCCGTGGACCGCGCAAAACGCATGGGAAACGCCCACGCGGTCCACAAACCTCGCCGTGGACCGCCCGGTCCACGGTGGACCGGGGCAAGGGGCCAGCAGGCCGCTGGCCTGGGCCGGCCCGCGCGCGCGGGCCTGGGCCGCGCCTGCACGCGGGCCTGCGCGCGCCTGGGCCGCACGCCCAGCTGGGCCGTGTGCTCCGCTGGGCCGCGCGCCAGCCTGGGCCGCGTGCCCGCCTGTCGCCGGCGGTCCTCCACCGCCTCGATTCTCGTGCCGACTTTAAAAGCTCGTATCTCCTCCATCCGAGCTCCGTTTCGGGTGATCTTGATCTCGTTGGACTCCATTTTTCACCGCAAACCTCGCTGTGGGCTCAGTGTAGGCTGAATCTCAAGGCATCAAATCCTAACAGTTCAATAACTTGATATAGACACTTGAAGACAGAGGTGGCTATCTGCAGTGCTTTAACGCATTACCTGCTGTTTGTCAGAGAATTGACACAAAAGTGAGTTACCCTTGAAGAAGAAACACGTCGACTCAGTGCTAAACTAGTACTACCGAGTTACTGAGTTGTATCAGTTTGTCTGACAGTCGTTATATTCGTAAGCAGTATCTTCTTGGTCATGTGAAATATGTATACAAGACTACTGACATAGCCACAAGCTATTTGCTTAAAATTGCAGTATGATTCTCAAGAATTAACCAATTGTTAAGCATCTAAAAATGCAGTGGTCCCTTGATTAATTTGTGTCTGAATATTTTGGGTGACAAAATGTTTTGCGTGGACAGAAGTCCTCAAAGAGTACAGGATGCATGGTTCTTATATCTTTAGAGATGTCCATTATGAGACATTAGACTTTAATGTTCATTGAGCTTATAGGTGACATATTCAGCATCATCTATTCATATAGGAATTCACTATTAAAACAGTGTTCAGACTCTTTGGTCAGACGTGATCAAGTCTTGGAGCGACTTTAATTTTTGTCACTCTCACATGAGAAGGCAATAGCTTGTGTGTTTTAAATACAGATCTGACTTTGTATGATTTAAGATATATTTTGGTCTGCTTCATGAATTTAAGAGCAAGGATCAAACTTCTGGTTTTGAAGACTTTTTAGGCCTCCCTTGTGTCATGGCCTGCAGCCCAAAAGATTGGGTTGGTGGGAGGAGGGCCGGCCAATAATCCATATGGCACCACCCTTCTTAGTCAATTTGGGACCATGACAATCTCCCATGTCCAATCCAGCGATCTTTTCATTACAGTGACTCCTACTCGAGGGAGGAGGGCTTATCTATGGCCCGAGTCCTTTTTGGTCCTGTCAAATCCTTTTTCAACCCTGATATCCTCCAATAAAATAATAAAATTGCTTTTGATACGTTGTGAGATGCATTATAATCCAGATTGTCCGATGATTTAAATTATTTACGATTTGAATGGATTATCAATAATATTAATTATTATATTTAATATATATAAATAATATTATAATAAAATTATTAAAAATTTTGATTGACATGTTTGGTATGACAATCAAAACATTGATAATATAACATCAAATTTTTAAAATATTTTTAAATTAAATAATAAATTAAAATAATCAAATAATTAAATAATAATCAAATAATAAATCAAATTTATTAAATCAAATAATAAATTTATTAAATCAAATAATAAATCAGATAG